>NC_142200.1:51327771-51629134 GCF_049639895.1 Pseudopodoces humilis
GCCTGAAAAAGCTCAGCACCCCTACATCAGAAATGGGGCAGAGGAAAAGAAAAAAGGAGAGGACATGTTAAATGTTTCTGTTTTCCTTATGGCAACTAATCACAGAGAACTTTATGTTCCCTCTATACACGACCGTATCTGCATCAAACAAAATTAATCCAGGGTCTGAAAGAAACAATCAATTGATCTAAAATAGTAACATCTTTTCAGACAATCATTTCAAGATCTTGGACCAAATGTTGTGAACCCTACTCAACCTGTATGTTCCTCTAGCGCTGCTCAAGAAATTCAATTTCCAGTCCTCAAAACACAGAACGCAAGTAGGTTCAAGGCTGGGGAAGGATTTCGTACACACAGGATTTCGTTATAGTCATTTCAGCATTATAACCACCCCAATCCCCTGCCTCAGTCCTCCTGGAAGCCGTAAGCAAGGTCGAGCTTTATCCAGGGCCATGGTGAGCAGAGATTCAGCTTCACTTTTACCCTCTGAAAACTATGGTGCTTTCAATCTGTCAATACAAATCCTTGAGCAAGATTCTGGTGTGCCAAAAGAATGTGGCTTTGCACTCCATTACATTAGAAATGTAATCAGTTCCTTGATTTGAATGCTATGGCCATTCTTCCTAATTCACACATGAACCCTTGAAGGCTCTTAAAAGAGTCTTAAAGTCTCTCTCAAAGAAGTAGCCTAGATCTAAAGCCTTTCTTTTGTCAGTAATTCAGTAAGAAAAGCCATAATTTTAGAGGTCCGCTCTTTCATTCTGGATGCACATTTCCCAATATAGGACATACTTTGATACTCATGATTTTGCTTTACGCTGTTCTAACTATGAACCCAGCACACCAAAAGAGGTACAAAAAGGCCATATCCAGCATAATTGGGGATCAGCAGTGAAAATCACCCCAGAACAAAAGCCTAATGCAATGTGGAGTGGAGATGGAGGTCTTTTGGTATCCCCCTTTACAGTGCTGAATTTTGTTTAGTATGGGAAGCTAAACATGTACCCTTCTTAAAATGATCCCTGGAAGAGGTAGATAAAAAATACTTCCTTTCATTACGTGCAAACCAAATTCTGCCCTGACACACAGTCAGAGATCAATGTCCATATGCCTTTTGAGGAAAGAAAAAAAGCCACAGTACATTTAATCCAATATTAACAAAAGTAATTTCTTAGAAACCTTATGGAAATTAAAACCAGTATTTCATTCCTCATCTGCCTTCATATTATAAACCAGAAGAATGTTTGTGCTAGTGATGGCTATGAGTGAATGCTTGTTGGTGTAACAGGCCCAACGAGGTTAACACTTCCTTGCCAAACCTAGTCAGTGTTCAGTGATGTGACACTTCCCAAGTGTTCCATTTTCTTCACAAGCCAGATGTAAGAACTGTCCCATCTTCCTCTTCCTGCAACATTTCTTGAGATGGGATTTCTAATTGTCTCAAACAGGCTCTGACAGCAGAATATTTTCTTTGCAAGACTTAGAAACTCTGGCATTCTCTCTCATGCATATTGATGTTGAGAGAATGCTGCAACACACTTTGAGAGCTTTTAATAGGAGCAGCAGATAGTATTTCATAGAAAGAATGATTTCGTTTCTATTAGATTCCTAACTAATTTGTTTTCTTGTGTCAAAATTGGGTTTCCAATTATGAGTTTAGCATGGATTGTTTAAATCAATGTTAAAGGACTGTTTTGGTACTACCTATCATAAACAATAAGTACTACCACCATGAGAGATTTAAACTGTTTAATTTAATTTCTTTTAAATTTTCAATGTTACCTTGATGCTAATATCTGAGAAGCTTTTATATCTGCAACCACGTGAAGGAAGTAGTAACTCATGAAGACTCTCCTTTGCAGTAACAGGAAAGCAAAACATATACTGTCCCAAATGATTCCTGCTTCTCCACTGGGCAGTTTACAATCTAGATTGCCTGTTGCTGGAAAAAGACACCATCAACGTTAAGAATTCTTTCATAATGTTTAATCAATTAAATAAATCTAGCTTTTAAAATTATTTTAATTATTTTAGATTTTTCTAAAGAAAATAGTCATGCATTTCCATTTGAGGTACACTGAAATTTCTTTTTAACAAACCAAAATGCTTCCAACAATGTGATGTCCCAGGATAAGTGAGTACTCATCAGAAGTGAACCATTTGCATATAAATTCACCCCACTTTAGTAAGTACTTGAAAACAGAGACTGGAAAAGGCATATTTTTTTGTTACACTGAATTATTTGATTTCAGTGGTTCCTAAAAAATATTTCAATTTTTTCTTCTCTTCAAAGTGACTTTTTCTCTCATTTTTTAATTAAGGACACTATCAACAGGAGAAAAAAGTGGTTTATTTTTGTCAAAATAACTTTTAGACTGCCATGATCTAGTATTTTTATTTTTCCTCTCCACAACTCAGTTCAATGTTCCTTTCCATTGCATAAGAGAAGAAATATTTGAAACCACAAAACTGCTTCCTTTGGGGTAGGAGGAGACAGTCAGAAAGGAAATCCATTTCCTCCTACCACTAGATTTTGGCTTGGGCGATTTCTTTCTTCCTTTATTCTCTGTAAAACAGTTCTCTTGGGGATATTAAAAAATTAAAACTGGGTTTTGTGGAGCTGGACTATATTTTGTGGACATGGCCTATGCTGCCCTACAGAAGGCAGCAGAAGGACTCAGGGGACAGCCTCTGGCCCAAAGCTGGCTTTTTAAGCTAGCAAGCCAATCTAATAGCTCTGGAAGGTCAAACTTCAAGAGCTTCAAAGCCTGCAGTGCCCAAACCCTTGGGGGGTTAAAAACCTGCGTCTAAGTTTCTGTTGCTGCCCAAAAAGTTTTGGATAACACAAGAATTCCTGGGCACCTTTCATCCTGTGAATTTGCCTCTTCGTATTTACTTTATTTTCCCCTACTCCACACTTACCCATTAGGATCAATCATGATGACAGGAATTCAGAATTTTGCTGCAGACTCACTAGGATGAAACAGCTCTTTAAATTCAGAAAAAACCCAAACCAAACCCAAAGAACATTAAAAAACCTGCAGGTGTTTTCAATCTATTAAGCCAGGGTGTCAGGACAAAGTGGAGACAAATTAATAGCTCACAGAGATTGTGAAGGATTTTGCTCTCCAAACGTCATTCCTCCCTTCTCTCACCTCCATCCACAGACATTGTCTACTCCATTCTTTTACCACCACTTGAGAATGATCACGAGGAAGTAAAATGGCCTAAAATCACTAAGCATGCAGAAAAATTGCCCCTTTCATGCCATTTCAGTGAGCTGAATTGGCTGACCCTTTGAACCACCCAACTCTGGTACACAGGGCAGAATCCACGCTGCACACAGGGAGTACAGCTGGGAAAAGGGGCCTGGTCTCTGCAGTGATGGTGAGCTGACCTTTTAGCTCAAGTTGTACAGTAAACCAGAGTATCACATCAGCTGCATATATGGGAAAATGTGTTAAGTGCCAATATCAGTGAATTGTTCATTTACAGAAAATTCTGGCTGCGGATGGTTGGATGGATGGATGGATGGATGGATGGATGGATGGATGGGGATGGTGGTAGTTTTCTCTGGATACGTGTCTCCCTTGTTTCTGTGAAATATCTTCAATATTCTGTGTTGCTAATCAATAAGACCAAGATTTTTCAAAAGGTAGTATTTCAAGGGAAGGCACAACTTACATATGGTAGATTTTAAGGTGATTCTTTATTTATAGAAAATTATGGAGAAAAATAAGCTATACTTACGAATATGGTAGCCTTTAACTGTACAAGCCAGGCTAAATGCCTGAATCACCCAGCAACTATTCTTAATTAATGATTCAATGTAGCCACATGCTCCTATCTGCAAAGTAAAAGGACAGTTTCATGTAATAAGATGTAGCAGAAATAAAGTTAAGAAAAATTGCATCTTTTTACATTACATGAGAAATAATACAGCCAAAGGCAGTCAAATTATCCTCATTAATAAAAGAGCTTGGAAGAAAGAGTGGCTTTACCACTAGACACAAACTACCCTTAGACAGAATTTGATTTTTTGATTATTAGTGAGACAGGAGGTATGTGGGGTTTGTTTGTTTTGCACAGAAAGGGACACATCTGGCATATGATGTGATGTGACAACTAAGTAACTTTTATAAATCACTGACTTAATCTTGCAAGCATACATGGATGGACAAGCTTAAGACACATGTAGCTCCACTGAGTTCCCAAGCATAAAATGAAGCACATATGTAAGCATTTAGAACATTTGCAAATTCAAACCACCCATAAATCAATTTTGTTTCAGCATAGTGACTTAAATAAATGTAAAAAGAAAAATGTCTGTTCTTTGCAGTCCAGCACTAAAAATGTTCAAAGCTAAAATGCAATTGCCAAGAATAAATCTAAATTTGTCTTTCAAAAAGATTGAAATTACTGGCTTGTCTGAATCACCTGTCAGTGCCACTGCAAGAATACATACAAAAGAATTAAGTAATGCATGCAAATACTTAATATTTTGCAGAAGAATTTGACATTTAATTATCAAATACTCTGTTTTCACCTGAATTTGACACTAGTTCTAAAGGAAACAGGAATGGAGTTTGTAACTTTGTAGTCAACTTCACTAGTTGCATTACATCACACAACTGCATCTTGTACTAGGTTTGAAAATTCCTTATTTAAATAAATGTTCTAATTAAATGTGCACTACTTATCAACAGTATGACTAATTTTGCACTTCTTACTCATTTTTCAGTCCACTGAGATTTTCGTGAGGCTTCTAAGGAGAGACTTCATTGGGCAAAGAAACCAGAACCTGGCCCTTTGAGAGCAGCTTGTGAGCTTTCACAGAGCCCGAGTGAGCACATTTTCCTACGATGGATATGCACTGCCATTCCCTAGCAATGCTGGATTGAAATGGAGACTGCTTTGCGCTTGCAGAAGGCTGTGGTCCCAAAGAAGGATTTTTAATGACCACTCAACACACTGTGCACACCTGCAAAGAAACTGAAGTGCTGAGGGCAGAGGAAAGGCAGCAGCTACCCACCGACAGGATGTTCTTCATGGTGATCACGAAGACGTTGTAGGCAATCAGCCAGTCCCAGTAACGCAGAATGCTCCTAATGGGCTTCAGCAACAGGTCTCCACCAAAGAGAAGGAAATAGAAGCAGGCCACCAAGTAGCCCATACAGAATATGCTGATCCTTGTTGTTCCCGTGATGAAGATTATGGTAAGCACAAACCAGAAGAGGTAACTAAATATTATCACCTTATACATGTCTAAGTAGGACCTAGAAGTAAAATAAGGAGAAAAAAGTTACCATTCTTTTTCTGAGGGCAATGTTATTTTTCCTCTTTCTACACTTGTGCAGAAGGTCTTCTGGGCATTCTCACTCTTCAGTACTTGTGCAGACGCTTACCACTAACACCACAGTCAGGGGATTTGGTTCATGCATGGGTCTGCCCAGCTCATACATGCCACTCCAGCTCCTTCCTGGGCATAAGCACCTTGCTACACCTGGTCAGGGCGCCGTGCTTGCTGCAGGATCAAGCCTTGTATCACGGAAGGGAGGAAAACCAAAATTCATGGTGGAGGGATATTATCCGGCAATGCCATATATGAGATCTAAAAGTTGTCTGGGATCATCTTTCAAGAAGTCTGAGAAATAGTATAAGAAATCTATTTTAAAAGCCGACTACAGTACACCACTGCAAAACAATTCCATATTTATTGATGACTTCTAGGGAATTCAGCCTGGTCAAAAGACTAGTTTTCAAAGACAGCTGCTAAAAATATCTTTCTCTAATGGAGATCAACTGCAAAAGTTTTGAGGGGCAAAAGGTTTCTACAGAACAGAAACGTGATAGAATTTACTGAAATGTTTTCCAGGAATCTATGAGACAGAGCTATCTGAAATCAGCCTGGCCCACAGTGGGAAAGAGAGAGAAACAATTTGGTATTTTCAGATTTCTTAAAATCTGGACTTAATATTGACTCAGTGAGCTTTCAAACAAGAATATCTGCCAAAGGCAATACCAAATACTACATATAGCTAAACACTGCAAAACCAACTAATTCTTAGTTTCCTCCCATTTATAGTGTTTTGATTCCAAATCTAACTGTGTTTTCAGAGTCTGTTCATCCAGGCTGTGTAGCTACATTTGTCAGGAAACCAGTTAGGGAGACAGAACTACAGGAGTGCACAGATACCTAAGCCAAACCATGTAAGGAGCAAATGAACTAAATGCACTGTATGAAGCCACATAAAAAGGCCCCTGCTGCTTGATGTTCTCAGAACTTTCTAGGAGTATGTATTTATAGTCTTACATTTATAGGCCTATACTACATATTTCACCAGAGAGGCACTTAATGAAAGGTAACAAGCTCCTTTGTGTTTATTTCCTACAAATATATAGGAAATTTGTGATTTACTGCCTGTGAAATCTAAAAATATCACGACTTTGGAGATGTTCTGGGTAATAAAACATTAACAAAGAATCAATATGCGCTGGGAAAATAAAGAAGACATCAGTCGAAGAGGTCTTCATTAAATTCATGCACGCTAGAAAGGTTTATCTCATTGTTTCTCCAGAAAATAATACTCTGTTTGATATTCCTTTAATAATAACTATTGGTGTGTGGGATGGCTAGGAAGAGATCACTTTCTGACACTGCTGTATTTCAAAAAGCTTGTCCTTTGCTACCAACAAAATGCATCAGCATCTTTTGAGAAAAGCCCAAAATAGAAGCAAATTGACCAAAAAATCAGCAATGTCTTAATACTCTTCAATAAAATTGAACTCTGACTCTTAGACACAACTGGGACTGTCTCAATCCAAACTTCCCAACATATGGATGTGGTGCTTGCTTGAGTCATAATCAGCAGCAGGTATCACTCTTAGATTAAAACTTCTGGAAATTAGGGAGAATGTGAAAAGGAAGACAATAATCTAGCTATTTTTTCACTACAATGGTAGCCATTTGATAAATTTTAGCGTCATCTAAGATATTAAATACACCTGTTCCTCTTATATCCAAAATATATATTAAACATATATATATTTAAGAAAATATATATTATAAAATAGCCTTGGGTATCTCTAAATCAACCAAACAACAAAACTGCATGCAATGGAAAAATTCTAAGAAGGGAGGAGGCACTACAACTGTGTCAAGTGACAAATGATGTAGTCCTTAAAGATGGAAAGTATTCTATAACTGTGCAGTTACATGCAAATCCAACAGTAAGAATGGCTCCCAAGAATTCATCTGGGAGTGCACATCTCACAAAATATGTTTGAACAACTCAGCCTAAGCACACCTAAACAATAAAGACCACAAATCATGCAAGGTACTTCTGTGCTATCCCAAGAAGAAAGACACGTTGAACACAAAGGAGAGAACCACACAAGTTGTTTCAGGTAGATAAAAGTTTTCCTGAAATTATGTTTTTTTTCAGTTACAATATGCAAAAACTTGTCTATTACAGCACAGAGTTTGCCCCTAATTTTCATTAATTTTTTATATTGATATGGATAGGTGAAATGCAGTAAGAGCAGGAACAAAGACATGTCTTGGTGGGGAGTTCTCTATGTACTACCTCTCAAATAATTTGACATGTTCTCATACGTAAATCTTTAAATTCTGCCTCAAAGCCCAGAACGTGAGGAAACAAGCTGTTTCAGTTCCTTGCTCTGAAATCATAATGCAGCAGTGGAGGCTGAAGGACAAAGATACCCCAATAGTTACCCATGAGGACAGGTGAGGTGCTTACCCTCTGTTTAAAAGCTCCTACACAGACAGGAGAAAATGCTTAATTCTGGATAGCATACACTGTGATTTTATGCTTCCACTGCAGACCACACAGCTCATTACTTTAATGTCACGTAAATTTTCCAAACTCTCATTTTCCAAGTGTTCTTTAAATCTCCCTTCATTCACCAAGAGCAAAAGGCCACCCTCAGGATGTGATATTTAACAATACACATTAGAAATCTGCACAGCTGGTTCCCAAGGGGACAGTCCCACCCCCTTTCATCCCTTCAGTCCTGCATTTCAGCCCCTTTTATGGCTTTGGCTCTTTGAAATGGTTTTAAGAAGAAAATTTTCAAAAGCCTATTTACTTTGAGGGAGGACAGAAGGAAGGGATACTTTTCTGCCCATTTAGCCTCCAAACCAGCTCAGTGCTGGTGTGATGAATGCAGAAAGGTGGGAGGCTGCAGCAGGAGGCTAGGAACACAGTCACAGATCCAAGTAAGATTAGCCACTACACCAGTGCACCAAAAGCATCAAACTACGGCTCTTGGTAGCATGACAGCCTCTGAATGAGAAATTTCACAGAAGAAACCTGAAAGATTAATGAGAAATAAAACCCACTGATTTTCCAACCATGTCATTAGTAGAACCCACTAATACTCTGGATAACATTTTGGAAAAAATGACCATATCAATTCGCTCAAAACCAAGGAAGACAAAGTCTGAAGTTCGTTCCACACATCCATCAAAGCTATTTTAACCTCAGATGGCTCTCTGTATCAAATTATCTGCTTTTCTTTTCTAAAGTTTTATTTATCTTACCATGATTGTTTCAATATTTAATTTCCACAGTAATTAATTTTTAACTGTAATACAACCCAGCCTGTTGCAGAGAGATTGCTCTAGGTGCAGCTGTTTTCCTGGCATGCTACACAGTGTGTTTGGCTATGACCAGTCTGGTGCCTGGACCTCTGCCTGCAAGGCACCGAGGTGCTGATGCTGCAGCCAATAACCCATTTCAAGAAAGGTATTTGTCCTCAGCCAGTGCTCTGAAATTTAGGGGAAGAACACACTTCTGCTTACACACTGGTGAGAGCCTTTTGTGGAGATGGACCCAGCTAAAGGCTTTTTCATGTAGGAGGAGCATTATGCTGTTACATAGCTTCACTGTTTTCCCTTAGCAGCACCCTGCTTTCAGTGTGGTACCCACCTTCACATAACCCCAAGGCTCCTCCTGTAGCCTTCTTCTGATGGCATATTGCCCCTATAATATGTGTTCTGCAAGCTTCACCTACTCCCAAATTTCCTCTTTCTTTCTTTCTTCCATATCTCCTGTTCCTTACACTCTCAGCAGCCTGTGTGACCCTGCATCAGAGCTTGTTTCCCCTTCTAATCTCAACATTTCTAATGTTCCCAACAGCTTCCATCCTTAAACTCTTTCCCTGGAGCTGTAGTTCAGCTTTCAGAAGGGAGTTTTGTTGATTTTCCCTCTGCCAATAGCAACATCCAATCTTCTGAGAACTAGCTCTCTTATTTCAATGGACTTCTTCAAATCTAGTGTTGCGGATCCCCTAGGTCAGTTCCTACTGTTTTTGTTAAACCCTCTCAAGGAACTGATATTCTTTTATGATTAATTTCTTACCGGCGGAGTCCTTCCTTCATGATCGTATCCACCTTAAAAACACCTAAATTCACAACTGTGTTATTTGTTGACGCTCGTTTTTTTTAGCAACAGAATGTTTATCTGCTTTAAATAATAAATATGACACTAAGCCTATGATGTTCATTTACAGGTCCTATCTCACTAACCTAAGTTGGAATACAGTTCCAAGACTGGCATTAGAGCTACCTTTCAGACACTTTACCTGACTCCCTTCATGATGGTTCCCAGAGTACAGGTATTAAACGAGACAGTTCAATGACTGTTTCTGCTTCTAAGTGGAAAAAAGCAGATTACAATCCCAAACTTTTTTTTCCCTGACAATATCTAAGAGAAAAACTTCTTGAGAACTGAAATGAGAATTTTCCAGCATTGGAGACTGTGGGAAAGGATTATTCTCAGTGAAGTTGCTTTAAATCCTGTGTCATTCTAAAAGCTCCTATTTCTATTCTTTGTTCTTATTTCTGTTTCAAAGTCCTTTGGATGTGCACTCCTTTGGGGTCAAGCACGTATCCCTTGAGAACTCTGGGGGTGGAAACACAAGAAAATTTCAGGAAATCTCTTACTTAGACTGTATTTATCATTGCTGAACTCAAGTATTTCTCCAGAGAGAAGAAAATAAAGTATTTTGGAAATATGTTCTTCTTCTGCCACTGTTTATGTTGCAGTCAAAAGCTTTTTATCCATGTCTACTAGAACAGTGACCAAGTAATATCTTCTCAAGCAAAGTGACACTTCAGAAAGGGTGCTTCTGGTCTGCAGCTGCCATTCTTTTACACAGCAGTAAATACACATCAGACTTCTCAGAAAACACAAGAATACCAAGCACAATTTTAATTTTTTTTTCTTCTGCTTTGTAATTTATTCATAACCAGGTTGTCTTCTCTTACTGTTTGGCTCCTTCTGACTGACTTTTGGAGAAATGCCATTATTAATTTCACTTGCTTGGATAAGGTTTGAACCAAGTTCTTGTCCACGCTACTATTTAGACCATACTGAAACTTCTCTTGAAAAGCACAAGAAACATTTTTAGACAAAGCCCTTTCAGTTCCAAATTGTCTTGGACGGAGGCCAGATACATACATTTTCTTCTGAGGCAGATCTTCAATGGATTACCCAGAGCTTGAGAGTCCTTCTTTTAAAGATTTATAAACTCTAATAAAATATTCAGTCACCTTAAGGTACTGTCAGCTATTCTCTGGTGCTTCTTTGAAGCAAATTAGGTGTTTAGGATTGCATATGCACAGTGTAACATCTCAAAAATAACATAATCTAAACAATAATAATATAAAAAGCCTGGGATAATCTATATTGTGGTGAAAGCATTGAAAGAGACACTTAAGAGCTCAAAGAAAGGTAAGATACTTTAAAGAACACAAGACCTATTATGCAGTTCATTCTAAAGGAAGGCCTGTTTATTCTTAGAGACACCATCCTACGTGTTCCCATTACACATTCATTCAGTTAACAACTACAAACAAACAAAAAAAGAGAAGTTATAGCTTAGAAGGGAGTGGAAGGAAGACCTGCAAAACTACAGATGAGTGAGCCTTCCCTCTGTCTTGGGAAGATCATGGAGCAGGTCTTCACAGAAGTAATGTTAAGGCATATGCAAGACATGAAGGTGATCCTAGCATGGCTTCATTGAAGGAAAACTGTGCTTGCCCACTCTGGTGGCTTTTATGATGGAACGACTGCAATGCTCTATATAGCCAGCATATGAGAAATGTCATTTACCTGGACTTGTCTAAAACCTTAAAGATTGTCCTGATCTCTCTAGACTGGAGTGACCTAGAATTGACAAATGGGCTATTCTGTGGATGGAGAATTGGCTGAATGGATGAAGCCAGAGAGTTGGGGACAATGGCTCTTTATCCAGTTGGAGGCAGGTAACGAGCGGTGTCTCTCAGGGCTCTATCCTGGGACAGGTGCTCCTCAGTATCTTCATCAGTGACACAGAGTGGGATTAAGTGCACTCTCAGCAGATTTGCAGATGACACCAAGCTGAGCAGTGCAGTTGGCACAACAGAAGAATGAGATGCCCTCCAGAGGGATCTGGACAAGCTTGAGAAGTGGGCCTGTATGAACCTCATCAAGTTGAACAAGTCCTAGTGCATCTGAGCCAGGGAAATCCCAGACTAAGAGAGGAATTCATTGACAGCAGCCCTGACAAGAAGGACTTTGGGATTCCCATGGATGAAAAGCTGGACATGAGCTGACAATATGCACGCACATCCCAGAAAGCCAACTATATCCTGGCTGCTTCAAAAGAGATCAAGGGAGATTATTCTCCCCCTCTACTTTGCCCTTGTGAGATACCACCAGGAGAACTGCGTTCAGATCTGGAGTCCTCAGTCCAAGAACATGGCCAGAGGGATGGAGCACCTCTCCTAAAAGGCTGAGGGAGTTGGGGTTGTTCAGCCTGGAGAAGAGAAAGCACTGATGAAACCTCATTGTGGTCTTACAGTAATTAAAGTGGTCTTATAAAAAAAGGAGAGAAGTGTTTACACAGGCATGCAGGGATAAGACAAGGGGAAGGGTTTTAAACTAGAAGAGGGGAGATTTAGACAAGATGTTAGCGAGAAATTCTTTACTCAGAGTGTAATGAGGCACTGGAACAGGTCTCCCGGAGTTGTGCAAGTGTTCCAGGCCAGGTTGGATGGGGCTTTGAGCGACCTTGTCTAGTGGAAGCAACCTACCCATGCCAGGGAGGTTGGACTTAGATGGAATTAGATGATCTGGATGAAATGGAAAGTCCCTTCCATTTCAATGCAAACCAGTCTACGATTCCATGATTCCCTGCTCAAATATCTACAAGAAAATATAATAAAAACAGGAATTTCCTTTGTTCCTGAATGCGTTAATTAATGGGTTTTCTAGTAATTCATTATTCATTTTTCAAACAAAAATGTCCCTCTTCTTTTTCCTTTCTCTGCCTTGCTTTCATTCTTCTCCTTATTCACACAACAGGAAGCTCTCATGAAACGGTTGCACAGATTTTTGGCATTTAGGTACCAAAATATAAAAAAACAACCCAAATATAAAGTGATTGCAGTTTATTTGTTCAGCTCACCTCCACTAATCGATTCTTTGATTTTCTGGGGCTTTTTGTACTCTCAATCAGTAATAGCACATACATGCCTAATACATGCAGCAAACTCCCATTTTTGGGAGGTGTGTTGCTAATCACCTCTCCACAGGTCTCCTTGGTCAGCACACACCCAGCAGGGTGGATGTCCTGCCACCAATGGCTTCAAGTTGATGCATACCATGCACATGAACCAAATCACAGAAAATATCCCAAAGGATTGTGGAGGGGAAGCAGGCCAGTTCAGCTTGAACTTGGCTTTCCACTGTAAACTTGACTCCGGTTACCACCCAAAATCTTCAAATATTCTCTGTGTTTCAAAGTTTCTTGTTAGTCCGTTTGGGAATATGCTCTACAGGTGACCAGAATTACCTATCAGATTCCAGAGAACATTGAAATGATCCCAAAAGAAGATGTTTAAAAAGCAGTGATTTTCTTGCCTTTTTCTCTTCCAAAGACAGCTTTAAAACACATTCTCACCATTAACAAATTTTTTTCAGAATGTTTTTTTTTTTCTGGACTAAGGGAGGAAAATTCAATCTTTCTGCCAGAAACGAGTGATGGTTTTTACCAGTGACTAAACACATCAGTTTGCTGAATGCAACTGCTGCATCAGCCTTTGCTAAGATGGACACAACTTCAGTGGCAAGAGAAAAGCTTAGGCAAACTCCACTACACTCCCTCTCAACCAAGCCCTATTACTCAGATATCTTTTAGAAAGAATTCTCACTTGATGGAGCATTTTGAAGAAAGATTAATACTTCTTCCTTCCTGCCTATTTAACTGAATCTAGAGCACAGGGTTCACTGTGCAGACTGGAAATTCTCAAGAGGGAGAACTGCTCAACCTTTGCCTACTAGCAACTATAAATCTCTGGACAAATGAGTCAATTAAATGTTTCAAGAGTTCAAAGCTATTTCAAGATAGAGTTGGCAACCAATTGTAACAGAAGTAGCAGGATCATCTTAAAGATCTTGAGAAGGACTTCTAGTGTTACCACTTGTCTGGTAAAAGAAATAAAAGTCTGTCATCAAAAGGAAATTTTTATGGACATTAGTTCTAGACATTTATCTATTCCTGTCATACTCAGACATTGGTTGATAACATGCATTCACATATCAAGTCTGACAGAACACCACAGCTAAGAAATTGTATTCTTCCCATTTTCTCTTGTGATACTGCACCAACTTTTAGAGACAACTTCAAGTAGAGCATGTCCAGCACAATTTAGAACAGCTGAGCTAATGTGTGTTTCCTGAAATGATGACACAATGGAACAGTTCCATTGTTTGAAGTCCGTTCAGAATAGACTGCTTCAAGCTCTGCCCCTTTTTGTATTATTCACATTCTTAAACAACCTTGTATGCAATGCTCAGGAACAGGAAGACATGTCACCTGCTCTTCCAAGACACTTCTAAGGTTCTCATTTCTAGATGAAATATCACAAAGGACAGTCTCTTGGAGTATTATTTTGATTGTGCTTAGACAACAACTTGGCAGGACACAACTGATGACTTTTTGGGAATAAACACATTCATAGGAAGCTGCAGGCTGCAATGGATTCTTGCTAACGTGTCTGTGTTTGGGGGAAAATACCAGAGCACTTAAGTCCAACATAAATGCTGCCCACTAGGCATTCATGAAGGGAAATTCAAATTTGAGCACCAAGATTCTTTCTGGAGTTGGAAATATAGAGGATTAATCTAACAGCTGAACTACTTTTTTTTCTCAAACTTTCTAAATCCACATGTGCACAGATAGCATGCAAGAACTTGTGACCTAAAGGCGAACATTTTGCAATGTGCTTGTTTAAGACAGCAGTGGGACATGATGATTTTAAAGGCCTTTTCCAACCTTAACAAGTCTATGACTCTGTGAATGCAGACTTTCAGGAAATTTATCACTGAACTTCTCTGGGGAGCACTTAAAACATTAATCAGTTTTAGGAAGACATGTTTGCATCCACCCTGTTCTAAACCAGATGCTGATTACCCAGAAATTAACTATCTGCTCTCTCATACAGCAGTATGTTAGATGGGAACATAGATGAATACAAATTCCAAGTAAAAATTGGAAGCTGTGAGAATGACTTTTACCCTAGTGAACTTTATGAAAAGGAAGTGCTGTATTTTCCAAGTATTTAAGATTCAAATTTTACCGGCAGTGGATGAAGTCGGGAACCGGATTATGCTGGCTGAAAGATGCTGCATCAAGGTTCATGCAAATCTCCACATTGTCTCCAGCCATGATTCGTACTGCAGCTTTATTTTCATCCTCAAATGTCTGCCTTTGCAAGGATGCACACAGAAGCAGCATGAAGTCATCTAGGAGAAAGTAGTGATTGCAAGGAAAAAATCAGTCATCAACAAAGGTGTAAGGAGAGTTGTAATATATTATAATGTAGTTACCAGACTGTTTTCCCACACATTAAACTTCCAAGACTGAGTGGTTTTCAATGCATTTAACTCTGAATAGAAATTTATTAATGTTTTTAGGTTTTTTTTACCTGTCATTGTCTATGACTTTTATGGAGAAATAAATGAGAAAAGGGGAAATATTCATATATTTTGATGTCAAGTGATAAAAAAAGAGATACAGGAAAGCAGATGCAAAAATTAGTAATTCTGTGAATTTTTCTACTGCATTCAAAGCTTAGTATTCAATTGCCAAAAAAATCTGTCATATTGCTACTGAAGTGTAAATAAAAGGCTGGCTGCAAATTCCACTGTACAGATGACTTAAGCAAAGGACATGTAAGCACTTCATAATGATGTGCTAAAATACTTACACACAAGAAAGACAGGGTTTGGTCTCACAATGAAGTCTGGAAAGTATAACCACTTTATGATGTTGGAGTTGAAGTTGGCATTGCCACTTCTCCATGGATAGTCTGTGTAGCAGAAGCATGCAAAAATTCAATCAGTACCTCATAACAATTACTTAATCCTGTTCTTCAGAAGACATACCAATTTTTCAGCATTTTTCTATAAAAGCAAGTAGCATTTTACATAAAGGGTGTCCTTACCTTTACAAGGAGCAGGTGGGATGCCAATGCAAAGGAAGTACTGGAATGTAATGATGCATGCTAGAAAACAGCAATATTTTGGCCAGATCTCTGCAATAGCTTTTCTCCTACGTCGATACAGTACAGCAATCAGCCAGAAGGCATGAATCATTGCATAAAAATCCATCCTTTGACCAATTACATTCACTGATAGAAGAAAACAGGTCTGGAAATGAAGTAAAGAAACATAAACAACTTTTACAACCCCGTGGCTAGTCAGTACAGCAATAATAAATTATTGTGGATCCTGACAGAATGCTTGGATGTGGCTGCATCTGACTGCAGGAACCCTTTGCAAACCAAGATGCTGCAACAGCAACTTCCACCACTCCACCCAAACACCCAATTTTTTGATACTCTTCTGTCTGTTTCCACTATTTGATATCTAAAGATACAGGAAGGAAACAGCCTTGTCACAATAGCTGGTATGTGAAATAATTAATTGTTGCAAAGAAAAAAATGTATTACACAGCCACATATTTTGATAGGATGTACAGATGTGGAAAAGAAGAGGAACTATCAAGATTGGTAACAACTAAAATGTATCCTGGTGTAGGAAATGGACAAGGCATTTAGGCCATACAGTTTCTATTGGTGATAGACAAATCCAGTCATTCCTGAAAGACAGCTTTAGTTTTCCATTAGGCTCTGCATCGCAGCATTTCTATTCTCTGGGTTCAGTGAAAGCAGTCCCTTCATTCAGTTCCATGAAACCTATTTTGAAACTTTGTGAAAACTTCATTTATTCAGTGCACTATGCTATTTTGGTTTTCTCTCCCCCCAGATTAGAATGATCCTAAAATTATTGCCCAAAGGAAATAACTTGCTGGGCTCCTTTAATTTTCATTCACTCTTAATCTTCAGATCGCTATGAACAGTTTACTCCATTGATCAAAGTGGTGGCAGTGTTTAACAGATAGGTCAAGAGCATCATTATGATTAAATTTAGGATGCATTACTCTGAGAGTTGCCTCCTTCAGACAGACATAGGAAATTGTGAAAAGTCACTATTTATGGAAAGATTTCTTTAAAGTACATTTCATGTGCAGATGAACAAATATAAAAGGTAAGGGAACTAAGAGATGACTAACGTGAATGATGACTAATAAGCCTCTAGATGTCAAACACAGCCCAAGCTACTATTCAAAAATAAAACATTCAAAAGGTTTGGAATGATAATCTAAAGAAAAGTAATACATATTTACCTCCAAACCAAACTTGTAGAAGAAGTAGTTTATGAAATACTTGACACAGTTTACAAGTCCATCGTCCAGATGTGCTCTTGTAATATCATGGAAAATGGTTTTAGTCACAGGTGCGGTGAGGTTATTTCGACATCTGTAGTATTCTTGGTGACGGTAGATTGTAACTTCAAAAGCCAGAATAGCCAGCATCAGTAAGTTATTCTATGGGAGACACAATCAGGAGAATATTAAATAAAAGTCAAAACCACAAGAAGCTATTAAATTTTCTGATAAGCATAAACATATTAATACTCCAATTGGTGTTATCACTGAGGACTTCTGCACCCCAGAATGCACTGGCACCTATTCCCAGATATTATGATTGAAAAAAATTAAGGTTCACGCCAGTTCTTCAATTTTGATGACTCATACAGATATCCAGAAGATTAATATAAAGACATTAATTAAAAAAATACTATAATAAAAACTAATTGTGGAAAGGAACGGAAGGAAAAAATCATTGAACCATCCACGTGCCCTCTCATATTTCATAGCTTCTCTTAAGGTATCATGTTTTGTTTTGCAGGAGAGAAGATAAAAACATACACAGAAGTCATCTGC
Source organism: Pseudopodoces humilis (assembly GCF_049639895.1). NCBI lineage: Eukaryota > Metazoa > Chordata > Aves > Passeriformes > Paridae > Pseudopodoces > Pseudopodoces humilis. The sequence goes on from NC_142200.1 coordinate 51,345,130, forward strand.
AAAGGTTTAGCTGTCAAACTCTAACTTTCCAAAACAAGGATGTTGGGTAGAGCAAATTTAACCTGGGCAGTCATTCACATGAATAGTATATCTGTCCCAAAGCCAGACAGATTAGGATGCAGTCAAGGGTGGCTATGAATTGATTTTTTATTCATCTCAGGAGGGAGACCTGCCCAATGTTCAATAGAAGAGAGGTACTAACTAACTCCAAAAGCTGGTTAAAAAGACCAACTCAAAGAAAGTCCCTCAAGGAAGTCATAACTGAAGCAGAAGTGGCAAACTCTAGATCTCTGTTCTCTGAGAAATACTTGGGAAAAGAATCTCCTGAAACAGGTGCCACTGGGTTTTTCATATTTTCTGACAACCTTAAACTGTGTATATAGAATGTTGGAGATTCTTTAAATTAATAAGAAATGTGGCTTTCCCCAGGACTTGGCACATTTTCACTGTAAGTGAAGTTCTTTAATCAAGACAGGAATAGTAAGACATTGCTCACAAGCATCAACCAAAACCAAGAAGAAAAACAACAGAGATCCATTTACTAATGTTTGAATGAATGATTCTCTTAACTCATTATATTTTCTAAACTGTGGCTAAGGAATAAGCACTTAGAAAAATTAACTTTTAGCACACACTGTCATTCAGGGCAATTACTCCAATTAGACCCATCAGTCCTTTGGTACCTGAAAGCCATGCACCTCTTAATTACTTAGACTTCTTAATTATTACATTTCTTAAAGAGCTTTTAACAGATGGTAGAGTCCAAAAGTGATAGTTCTACATGAAAGAATAATTTAATTGGTACTGAATCCCTTCTGGAAATGTTCTGTGTAACAGATGTGGTTTTCTATTGCATCTTTCCCTCTGTACTTATCAACGGTTTGCATTCCATTTTTTTGTGTGGTAGATTATTTATTTCAAAGACAATGCTACTTTCATAAAAAATAAGAAAATATCTGAACACAGAAAACAAAGGAGTTACCCTTAAGTACACAAGAAGGGGATGAGACTTTCTCAATCCAACCCACTCTGCAGGATCAACTGGCCCACTGTAGAGCACGGAGGTTTTCAGTTCTTCTAAATTTACCTTAGTTTCATTCTCTCCAGGCTAAAAAGAAAATTCAACAGTTATAAAACATAACTTGCAGACTATTTGGGAAGGGTATGATAATCAACAATAATATATCAGGTGGACTGTTATTTTTGTACTTGATATGCTTCCTTTTGCTCTCCTTCACTGAAGAAGACAGCAGTCAAATCTTTTTAATATGCATTTGTACTCACCAGTGTACAGTTACTGGAAAAAGTCTTGGGATCAATAGATGTGAGCTGGTACAACATTTTGCAGACAATAATCACACATGTCCAAACAGTGCAGATACTTGATGCCAGTGGGCGAAATTGAGCATATGGCAAAGCAAGAGCCCAGGCAATTAAAAACACAAAGTTAAACAGAGACACCTGAAAACACAAAAACAGTACAGAAATTACATGGAGTAACAAAAGAACTGAGGAATTTCTGACCTTTTCCACAGAAGGTAAAAAAAAAGAATCACTCAAAAGAAAGGGACACGCAGAAACTTTGAGGAAAATACTGAAAAAAGAAAAAAATTACGATAACCCACAATAACACAGACACAAAGTAGTAAGTGAAGAAGGAAAAACTTTACAGTTGGTTTAGGAAGAAATCTACCACCTACATAATATTAATACTATTAGATCCACAAAACTCCATGTCTTCCTTATCAACAGATGTGAAATACAAAGGACTACATGCAGCTTATGCTGCTTTGGTACACGAGACAAAGAAGAGGTGGCACAGATCCATGTGTCTGTGCAACTGATCTTCATCCTCTTGACTTCTCCCCTCCAAAAAAAAAAAAATCTAAAAAAAAATGAGGAAAGGCATATTTTTTTGCTTTTAGTGAATCCTATCTTACTATCCTGTTCAGGAAATGGCTATGGTCACATAGACACAGAATGTGAGAACTCACATTGCCCACACCAGAAGCACAGCTAAAAGTGTTGCTCCCTTTTTCTTCAGGCATTGTTCCACATTCTTGTTTCTTAAGCACCAGTCCGAATTTAAGTAATTTTCCTACATGTGCTTTCTCAGTTCTTTTTTACAGCTTCCATCCTTGGATGGTGCTCACAGATAGTTTAAGCAGCAGAGGGGTTATGTCTCTTAAATCTAAAGAATTGGACTTATAAAATTTTAATATCTGGAGAAAAGGTGGGGGCTGAGACTCTTGAAACAGAGAGAATGTGGAAGATGTCAAGGCGGGCTCCCAGCAGGTGAACAAACCCAGCAGGATCCCATGATTTCAGTGAGGTCTGACAGGAGAAAGCCCTCTCCCTACACCTGAGTGTGTAAGCACATGGCAGATGCTGACAGAACTCCACGATGTGTGAGAGTTTGACAGTGCGTGTTTACTTGCCTCTTTCACTGTGACCCAGATGATGTAAGAGGAAACAATTTTGATGATGTGCAGCTCCAACAGCCACCACACGAAGACTTGCATCTTGTGAAAATACTCCAGGAATTTCAAAAACAGTACTGTAAGGCGGTCGATCACCAGATGCCACTTGTTCCTTAAATCTGCAGGGATGTTCAAGCAGAATCATTGTAAGGACAAAAACAGAAGGTCTCTGTGAAATGGAATACTCCACTATACAACAACAAGCTTTCAGCTTCTCTTCTAAGCCTTAGAGTAAGACAAGATGGAGAATAAAGCTATGGCTCAGTGGTTAACTAGCTAAAAATGGAGTTGAAGCCCACTTAGCTGGGGTGCTTTCCCTTTTGACCCACATTCCCTGGAAAGATTCTGCACTTCAAAAGCGGCAGTTGTGGCCTCTCTTGCCAATTTTGCTTTTATTCGTCTCATCAGAGCTCTTTTTGGACTCTCATCCTCCAGGATTTTTGGACCTAAGCTTAGAGAACTCATTCAGGAACTTATTCCAGCCCTGGTCCTTTTCCAGCTCAGAAAAATTATTTTTTTTTTGGTGCATGGAAGCTATGGACCCCACCTGTTTTCAGACAGCACAGACTACTACTACTACTACTCAGAAAGCTTTTCAGCCAGATTGGAAGAAATCCGTGCACACTGGGACTTGGATTCCCGTCACAAGGGTTAAGACAATTCTACTATAGACACCTTCAGATATCAGAGTTGTCTAAACTGCCTTGAAAACAGCACAGCCTCTTAGAGTGGGACCTGTGCCTTCACAGGACATCGAAAGGGAAATGGTAGTCCAGACAAATATTTCCCTCAGTTGAAAAGTGGAGTCAATCAAGTGGAGATTGTGAAGTTGGGTGAAAGTATCCCTTCATAGGGGTGTTTGGCTAAAAAAAACATCCTCCTAAATAGTACTCCAGTGAGCAAGCTTGTGGCATCACCCATTACACGAGTAACATGACAATACACATGACAATACATTTGCTGAACAGTGCTCTCTAAATGATGACTTTGCTTGTGGGCTGGCTGTGAAACTTTTTCATCTAGCTCTACATATTACTATAGAGTCTTCACACTGTATTCAGGGTTTCAGAAGCATTTTGGAGATTAGGAGGGATTTTGCATGCTGTGAGAACATTCTTTACATCAGAGATGGAAACATTTGCAAGTGATACCAAAGCATATCACTCTCTAAGCTGGTAAAAATGAAAAGGAGCTACCACAATCTTTATGAGATTATTTCAAATTATCACTATATTTAATATGTAAAGAACACCAAGATGGTTACTCCACACATATTTGGGTGAAGAACACATGCATACTTGTGTGAAAAAGCAGACTTCTGGAACACCTCACAACTAAATTCCATTTTTTTCCTTTGCCTAAACACAACTTAGGAAATCCTAATAAAAATGCTGAGTGATGAGAATTCTGTAAGCACATAATCAAACTTGAGAAATTAATTAACCTACAGAAATCTAATCCTGTATGTGTTTTATAAGCACAATGAAAGTATTTAAGAGAAGTCTTAACAGAGTTAGATGTTCTCACGCATTCTTTCATTGCATTTGTTTTCATTTGCAGTGTTGCATCATGCAAGATGTATCCAGACACTGCCAGTTAAGCGTAGCAGGCAGAAAATGTGCTCTGTCTAGCATGGCCAGGCAATACACACACATAAAATTCAATAAAATACAGGCTTGACTGCATCCACTGAAAGATTGTACAACACTGTGTAAGTGAAGTCTGCACACGTGAATGTGTTTAATGTCAAAGCTCTGACCACATGGCTGTATAAAAATGGTATAACTCCAGTAGAAATAAATGCCATCTGCACCTTAAAGATGGATCCCCTTGTGCTATTTCCAAACAACACCATCTGCAGCTCCCCACTTCCCTGCTTGCCTGTGTCACTGCACAGAGTAATGTCCACAAGCTGGCCTCTGTCCCAAAGCCCTCCCAACAAACTGGGATGCCTGGAGTGCACCAGACCCCTCATCCCTCACAGACAGTATGAAAGCTGGCCAATAAAGGTTTTCATGGCCCTTGACCACACCTCTGTGATGACAGCTGTTCCAGCCAGGAAAGGTAAGTTGTTTTAACTGAGGTTCAAGCACTGGAACAGGCTGTCCAGGGAAGTGGTGGAGTCACCACCCCTGGAGGTATTTAAAAGACATATAGGTGTGGTATTTAGGGACATGGTTTAGTGGTGGATATGGCAGTGCTGGGTTAATGATTGGACGCAATGATCTTAAGAGGTCTTTTCCAACCTAAATGATTCCCTGATTCCCTAGGGATGCTAAGCCTGATGTGCTGCCATCTTGCCTTAACAAAGATCCTGTCCCTATTTAGGTGTCACAGTCCTGTGAATATTGGCATGAGTAACTAAACTTGTAGCAAGGCCCTTTCAAAAGAATACAGCTTCCTTTGTTGTTAAATGCTCTTTCTTAGTTTCACTTTTGGCTCATATTACAAACTGCGTAATGGTAATAATTAATTTTAGAAGTTCATATTAACAATATCAAGGATGACAGTATAAGCCATACCCATGTCTGCCCTTAAGCTTTTTTATGTTCATCCAGGCTCAATTACACATTCCATATTCAGAAGTGAAAAATATGACACTAATGTGCACATAAATAATAAAGCAAATCCATTGGGACTTCTGGGGAGGAGTGTCTTGAAAGCATGCAGTATCAGATATTAAATATGCATGTGTATTATTTTCTCTGTTGTAAGGAGATTTCACTCTAAAGAAGTACTTAGGATTTGGGGTAACCTTCAAATAATCTAACCCAGACCACCTTGAAGAAATGGGCAATGGGTTTTTGTTGGTTTCTTCCTCTCACCATCTTACAGTACAATTTTTTCCAAGGAGAGCTTGTAGCCTGTTGAATAACTGATTAGTATCCATCTGCTCCATTCATACTCTTTGACACAGACTGCATGTGAAACTAGAAGCATAACCCAGGGATTGCAGTTAACAGGGATGACCAATAACAAACCACCTGTTGACACGATGAAATAAGACTGAGGAAGTAAAAATTAGCATTCTGCAAAGCTTACCTGTAGTTTCTTCTTCCTCAGATTCATTGTCTTCATCATCATCATCCTCATCATCATCATCATCATCATCATCATCGTCTTCTTTATCCTCATCCTCCTTCTCTTCTTTTCCTTTTTTGACCCTCCCTTTCCCTCCCTCCCCCTCTGGTTCTTCCATTCTTTTCTCACCAGCCTCTTCCAGCATTTTATCCTCTTCCTTTTCTCTGCTGGCTGTTAAATTCATCATAGTTATGTCAGGAAGGCTTCCATCTTGGTGCACCAGTCTGTTGGTAAACAGCAGCATGTCAGCAAACTGAGGAGTAATGACATCAGTCTTTTTCTTTCTCAAACTGTATAATTAGAAAAAATTAAACTGTTCATGGAAAATGCCTTAGAAGTAGAAAAGTTAATGATTCTGGTACTCTCTCCAAACACACACTGAAAATTGAGTTGCTGGAATGTATTAGTAACTACTACTCACTCAGATACTAATGGTTAGTTAGTAATGAGTGGTATTGACACTTAAACTTGACATTTTCCCCACTGGAGAAAATGGTCAGAGTTTAAGATGTAGAAGCATGAAATGACATTATTTAAGAGGAAACATTTCATGACTTCACAGGGGACTTACTCATTTTGGTGGTTTGGTATTTTTTTCTTGAGGCTGCTCAAAGTAATTGGAACAGAAAGAAAAAGGGAGATGAGAACAGAGGGGTTACAGAAGAAGGTCATTGACAAATACGTCATGCTACATCACAAGTCATAAAGCATTCTCCTATGCCATCAGCAGAAGCCTTCTGATGCCAAGAGCATGCCATCATGACATTCACAGGGTGCTTCTATAAAGAAACATGGATTTGCAGCACAGATGGAAAGGGGGCAACCTATTTACACCAGTGCTAAACATGGTAAATGCTATACTGTGCTTTGAGCAATGCAGCTGAACCATCACAAGTATCTGACCTATCACTGTAATTTCATTTCCACCTTCCTTCAACTACAAGATGCACCTGGAAAGGCAAGGAGTTTGCAATTTTTCTTCTAGCTATAGATTTGGGAACAAACAAAAGCAAGAATTCCATGGCTGCACCTTCAGAAGATTTTATAATATCTGCCTTTGATAGTGCCATTCATTCTTTCTTTGCCACATGTCACAGAGAATTTTTCTTTAATTTATAATTGTCTCCATCTAAATCTAATCAGTAAGTTTCACTGGGATATGACTGATTTAACACAGAAACAATATTTCTCTAGTGCCATGGTGCCTGGTTTTTTTTTTTCCCTGAGATTATTCAGTATATATATTTTCTTTACTAGAGAAAATATATATTTTCTCATAGTTTTCTTTTTTCTCCCACAGCTGTGCTGCTGGGACTCACCTCCCATAGCTGCAGAAAACCCAGTTTCCCTTTGAATATGACTCCTTGCAATGAAGTCTGCCTTTGCCAAGTACACGATTAGGTCATTAAATGTTTGGTTATGCTATTGAAATTACTACACTCAGCATAGTTTCAAGCACCTGTAAGGCTGTTTAAATATGCGATAGTACCATCTCAGGGATTTATTTTTCTTGATGTGAAATTCTTGCATATAACTATTTAGACAGGAAATTCTGCCAATTTTAGGATTTTTACATTTCAAAAAACTAAAAATCTATATTTTTTCCCTTGATCATTAATAACTAAACTAATAGGCTAGGCTGTTAATGAGAAATTCAAACAAGAAGAATTATTTTTCAGTCATTTTGGAGCTGCAGTTTTAATAACTAAACTAATAGGCTAGGCTGTTAATGAGAAATTCAAACAAGAAGAATTATTTTTCAGTCATTTTGGAGCTGCAGTTTCTTCAAGATGGAAACTTTGGTGCCTTAAATGAAGGAAAAACTACAGAAATCTGACTAAGCAGTCCTGAAGTAGAAATACCATGCCAATTGTTAAAAAGCAGGAAAATTGCTTTAGAATTAGAAGTTTAACAAGACATTCAAACATCAAAAAAATATAAAGTAATAAAGTTTAATCACATTTTAGCCACATTCATGGCTAAAATTCCTCATCATGGGTTGGACAATGAACCTGTGTGTCTAATAACCGAAAAAAATCCAGTTTATTCAGTAACTTTTGCTACTGAAAACAGAATCATAAAATAGTTTAGGTTGGAAGGGACCTTAAAGTATCCACCCCCACTGCCATGGGCAGTGATACCTCCCAGCAGACAAGGTTGCTCAGAGTCCAATCCGACCTGGCCTTCAGCACTGCCAGGACTGGGGCATCCACAGCCTCCCTGGACGATCTGTTCCAGTGTCTCACCATTCAACAGTAAAGAATTTCTTCCTAATATCTAACTTAAATTTCCCCTCTTCCAATTTCTACCCATTACTCCTTGTCCTGTCACTACAACTCCTGATGAAAAGTCCCTCTCCAGATTCCCTGTAGGCCCCCTTCAGATACCGGACAGTTTCTGTGAGGTCTCCAAGCAATCTCTTCTCCAGGCTGAACAGCCCCAACTTTCTCAGCCTGTCTTTGCAGGGGAGGTGCTCCAGTCCTCTTATCAACTTTGTGCCTCTACTCTGGACTTGCTCCAACAGTTCCATCTCCTTCTTATGTTGGAGACCCCAGAGCTGGATGCAGCACTCCAGGTGAGGTCTCACCAGAGCAGAGCAGAGGGGCAGCATCCCCTCCTTTGACCTGCTCACCACACTCCTTTGGATGCAGCCCAGGAATCCATCGGCTTTCTGGGTTGTAAGTGTATGCTACCAGCTCATGGTAGCATACACTTACATGTTCACGGTTCACCAACCATCACACCCAAGTCCTTCTCCTCAGGGATACTCTCCATCACTTCTCTGCCCAGCCCATAGGGGTGTCTGGGATTGCCATGACCCAGGTGCAGGGCCCTGCACTTTGCTTTGCTGAACCTCACGAGGTTTGCATGGGTCTACCTCCTGAGTGTGTCAAGGTCCCTCTGGATGCCATCCCTTCCGTCTGATGTGTTGACAGAACCACACAGCCTGGTGTCCTCAGCAAACTTGCTGAGGGTGCCCTAGATCCCACTATGTCACCAACAAAAATGTTGAACGGTCTCAGCCTCAGTACTGGTGTTGAGAGGCACTACTCGTCACTGGTCACATGAACAATGAGCCACCGAGCAATTCTGTGTGTGGCCATCCAGCCAGTTCTTTATCCACCAAGTGGTCCATCCATGAAAACCTTGTCTCTCCAATTTGGAAACAAGGATATCATATGGGATAATGTCAAACACTTTGCATAAATCCAGGTAGACAATGCCAGTTGCTCTGCCCCTATTTATCAACACTGTACCCTTATCATACACGGTCACCAAATTTACCAGGCATGATTTACCTTCAATAAAGCCATGTTGGCTGTTACCAATCATCTCTTTTGGGACTCTTTGATTATTTTCATATCTAAGTCACAGATCAGCTAGCATATGTACTAAAAGGATATTCAAATTTCTACAAAGTGACTAAACATCAATGTTCCCTAAAATGACATGACTAACTTATATTTACCTGGAACTCTAATAAAGTATCAATAGGAGGGTCATGTATAAAGAAGAGAGAATGAATTTTCAGTTCAGTTCAAATGTTATAGAGATCCCTGGTTACTATAAACCATCAGAGTTCATTTAAAAGGCAATAGACCATGAAATGAAAGCAACCACATCAAAACCAATCAGACAGGTTTTTGTATATATGCAATTGCATTGATTTTTATGAGGTGTCTTCCCAAGTGACTTTTATAATGAAAAAGTCTACATTCACACTGGTGTAAATCAAGGACTTAATGACTTACCTCAGTGTAAATTGGACAGAAACACAGTAACTCTATAGGATTTGGCATGAGTGGATTCATCTTTCTCTTATTCATATAATTCCCATTTGTGTTCTGGAAATCCAGGAGGCAAATGGGGTTATAAAGATCAGTACATGTAATATATATACCTGATAAAGCCTCAGTATAAGTTTAGTTTTCAGTAGGCTTAGTTTCATTGGCATCAGTAAGCTTGAGCATTGGATCATGTGCTTAGGACGTCCAAGGACAGATAAAAAGCCCTGCCCACTGTTTGGAAAGTTAGTCTACTTGGAATCTCTCTTCCAAAACTTCCTTATGTATTGCTAGGATTGTTTTTCCAATTTTTTTTTTTTCTTTTTCTTTTTCACTATATTCACCTTATATTGTAACTGACAACACTGAGGTATTAAGATATAAAAACTTCACTAGTTTAGAATTCTTAAGACAAGCTACCCATACATCTTCACAGCTAGTGAGATATGACTTCATTGTTAGAAGCCATATTTTGGTGGGAAATTACTCCAAATAACATAAAGGCATTGTGTCTGATACTAAGGAAGAGAAATAACTAAATAACAATGCAGGCAACAAGCCTTGAAGGTACAGCCACTACAGCTTTTAGCTGAGAGTATTTCATACTCTCAGGTTCATTAAATAGGGCATCAATAATGAGAAGTATACCAACAGATCTAGTTTTTGGCAACAAAGCAATTTCAGTGGCACTAAAATCATGCTTGTGCCACAAGGACTTTCACCTATTTTTCATTTACTAGAGAAGAAGGTTAATTAATTGAATGCATTATTAAGAATCTTTCGTCTTTGATAATTTTTTTCTGTTTATGAATTGCTTGAAACTTTCTGGCTAAAAGAAGTTCTCCAATATCTTTCATGCAAAGCCTTAAGAACAGAAAGCTTTCTGCTCTGCAGAACACTTTTTTTTTTTTTTGTGAACTTTTAAGAATGGTGACCCAAACTATGTGATGACATTTAAGAAGGAGCATGAACATGACTCATAAATTGACTTCTTGTTAGACCAGGTAGTCACAAATATCTAAACAATGTAACTTCATGGTTTTTCTGTTTATATTCAGTTGTGACAACAACTCAGAAGTCCTTCTATTCTCAGAGATGATTAAAAAATAGCTCACATTTATTCCAGTTAAGTATTTTGAAAGGAATCTATTTTATGGAACAGTTTTTAAGATGCCATTTATAAAGGGATGATCATGATGGTAGTTTTTCTAGTTTGGATCCTGCAGCACCCAACTCAGCCCGTGAATTAACAGCCTTAGCATGCAGTGGGTTCAGTGTTCCCTTTCCAACTCTGAAATTTCAGTCTGTACAAACTCATAATGCATACCATGTATTTAAGTGAACAGTCCCTCAAATTCCCATTCTTACATGCTTGGAGAAAGACAGGGGTGTCTGTCTCTGTCTGTCTGTGTGTCTGTGTGTACACAGGCGCATGCAGGCATGCATCTTTCCATGCACAAATAAAGGGTAGATAAACGAGCCTCCTCAACCAAATCTATTGTCTGCAGCCAATTACAAATAGCACCAATTATTCCTGCATTGAGGCGTGGGCAAAGTTTAGGAGAATTCTCAGCTGGGAGAAGAAACTCACAATGTATAAATATGCAGATTAGATGTATTAACTGCTTCATCAGCTTTAGGAAACTGCAATACCTGAACAAAGTTATCTCCCTGCTTACTTCACAGTACTGTGCAGCAAGAACATACTTTGCTTTAAGGCAACTAAGAAGTAACAAAAAAAATAAGGTATATCGGTTTTTAAGGAAAGGAAGAATTGAAGTACCCACCTATTAATTATTAGATATACACGGCCATTGACTTTGGCATGGCTATGAGGTGGGAGATGAAAGCACAAGATGAAAATGGGAAATGAATTAGAGAGAGAAAAGAAAACTGTTAAATAGGAACAAACACACTTTCCTGTCTACCAATGTGTTATGACACATTGTCATAACAATGCACACTCTGAAATTTTAACATACACCATGCAGTGAAAAGTCTAGGAAGCTTATAAAGGCGACTCTTAGACATTAAGAACCTATGCAACTTTAGTCAGAACTACAGATAATTTTCACAGTCCTCAAAATGTGAGAACAGCGTCTACTGCTTTATTTTAAGTAAGCCTTAGAATACCACTATTTTTAAAAATATTTTTTTCTTTAAAAAAAAAAAATACGCAAAGGTAATTATGGCAGAGCATCATATCAGAGAAATTATCTACCTCACAGCCTTTTTCTCTGCCATCCCATAATCCATGGTACAGCAAGGAAATGGGCTTGGAAAGTCCTAATCAGAGAGTTTTCCTTTCTCTTGCAGATGTAAAACTGAGACTCTCAGTTCTGACACCTTTATAAATCATGAGAAGTGCCTCACTCTGCCAGTTCCAATAAGCCAGTTTTGTGCCCTCTCTTTACAGCTGGCAGACCTTTACTCTTCAACTCACTGCAAATTTTGCTCATGAGAAGCTGCATTTGAATAAATGCACATTCTCATTAATTTTAACAGGACTCTTCAGTTGCACACAACTGTAGTATTGTATTCACATCTGGCAGTTCAAAGGCAGATGGAGGAACTGGACGTGCTTTCTTTATTGCTTTCATGACCAGCTCTCAGCTGCTGTGCTTATTTTAAGAAGTTTACAATTAAAAGGACTGAGTTCTGTCTTGTTACTCAAAATGAAGGTTCTGTTTCTGTATTTAATTTTTTTTTTTGTTGCCAAAGGTGCAGCATAAAAGCAGTTTAGAAAGGTAAAACATTTAAGTGAATGCTAGTGTCTTCAAAGCAAAAAGTAAAAATAAGTTTTAGTAGCTTTGAGAGAAAACTCAAATATATGAACGTTGACTGTTTTAATTGCCCCTGCAACTTGTTGCTAGCATTACTGTTAAGCTGAAGTTGGTTGTTGTGTTAGTTCTTATCCATTTATGCATCACCAATACAAACGTCAGCTGAGCTCTTGTCGTGAAGCTGTGAACTATAAAGTCAGCTGATGCTCAATAGTGATTTATTGCGTCAAGGGAAGAAAAGAGTTGTATTTTCATATGTCAGGCAGTGTTATTAGGAATACAAACCAAGAAGACTGTTCTGATTTGGGTGTTGGTCATAATACTTAAAGCTCCTCAGGAGGAACAAAGGAGATATGTGGTATTTGTGATTTTGAAAATAGTGCAAATTGGCAAATGTAACACATATGCCATATTTAACAGTTAAAAATAAGCAGCTACTTATGTGACTACTTAATACAATCTAGTACACATTTAAACCCAAAAAAATAGCATTCTAATTCCAAGATAAAAAAGCTGATAATATCACATGATCCTCTTCATCTGCGACTTTAATAAAAAGCCTGGTACGACAATGAATGTCCACTTTCAGCATAGTACCTCAAGGCTGCTTATTCCTGGAAAAAATGTTTGTTCACAATGCATTAAAACATTTTGTGTCTTCACCATCAGCAGTTCCATCCTTCGGGAATAAAGTGATTTTAGTCACAGTGATTCTCTTCATGCCAGCATTTGGAAAACTATAACATTCTTGTATCTTTGATGTGATTTTCAAGTAGTGGTTTTCACAGGCAAAGTGAACCCATCAAAATCCTGCCAGGGCCTCAGGGCTTTTTTCTTTTTATTCTGTGTCTATTGGATCCCACTGGAAGGGAGGTGGAAACTTCCTATGTTATTCAGCAAAAGTGCAAACTTTGGGCTGCAAGGCAGCTTGCGGAGTTACGGCAAACTGTAAAGCATTCCCCCAAATGCCTCAGCCCAGGAACAGCCCCATTTCAGCTCAGACACGTATCTGGGCTCTGTTTTCAGGACTTGGCCAGTTCAGAGCTGTTGACATGTACCTGCTGCTGCACAAAAGTCCACTACGGGCAAGTGTAGTTTGCACACAGGCTATTACAAAAGCGCCCTTGAATCTACCATCACATTTAGCAATTCCAGAAGGGCAATGGGGGAGTTATTACACAGACAGACATTTAAAAGGCAAGTTTAATCCCCGCCCCTGCACCTTTATTGGGAAATTCTATCAAGTTTGATCTGTTCCAGTCTTAGCAATTACTTCAATACAGAGACTGGAAGCATTCCATAAAACTGGAGCTTATTCTCATGGCAAAAACTTGTACCATAAACTGTGAAGTAGCTTCAGATTGAATCGAATGTATGAAAAATGTCTGAAATGCTCCGTAAATCTTGCATAACCTAGAACATAATTCCCTGTTAAGTAACTGTTGGAGTCTGAGATACAGATTGTGTGCCCTTGTTTCTAATACTTAGTTATAGGATTCACAAAAAACACTGAATTTCATATAATATGAAATTCATGAGCATGTTTTCATGGTGATCCATGAAAACAAATGTTAAAGTTAGATGAAAAAAGCTAAAAATGTAAGTGTGTAGATTAAAAAATTTTTTAAATCACTGGGTGAAAAAGTTAGTTTAGAGAACAGGAGACAAGATGGAGGATTTAGGGTGTTGTCCCTTGTCCCTTCTTCTTTCTTCTTCATGTTCTTCTCCTAGAGGTTTTTGGGTAATGGTAAATGATTGGATAGAGAATGCCGCAGTGCATCACAGAGGTGATGGGTCATTGGGTCATTAAGAAAAATAATATACGTGTCTATTGTTAATTGGGTAAAAATAGGTATAAAGATAAAAGAACTGCGTAGTTCGGGGCCATTTTGTGCATCAGACACAAAGTGTGCCACAAGGCCTTGTTTGTACCATCAGAAGAAAGAAATGTGCCAAATTGCAAAGATTAACCTTGTAACCAGCCTGGAGAGACCTGTCAAGTTTTGTGATCACCTGCTAATAAACACGAGAAACAAGATTCTAATGAGCTTGGGAGTTTTCTTCAAATAATAAGGACTGAGATAAGTGGGACTCTCCACAAGGGAGGATCCCAGAGGAATTCAGCCCAAAGGAGGCTGAGAGACTAGGGAAAAGTTATATCCACAGAGAATTCAGCCCAAAGGAGGCAAGGAGAGAGAAATTACAGTAACTGGCATTATTCCATAACACCCTGTGGTCTATGTGGTGTTATGCAGCTAATCCCCATTCACAGAAGTGCAGCTGAGATACGTTTATCATTCAACAGGTGAACATTCTAAAAGTAGGGTCTAAATTAATTGCTTTCTTCAGAGAATGAATGAACTCTCATTGCATGCTATAACCCTATGTACCACAAAATAATTTCTCCCTCTTATACTCCTGGCTCAGTATCCTAGGCCAGATTGGTTTTTATGCAAGAAAATATATAAGAATTGAACACACTGGAAAAGTGATGTCCTAGGTTCATGAAAAAATGCTAATGAATGTCTGGATGAAATCATCCAATGTCAAGGGTCAGCACTATGAAAAGTAACCACAAACTCAGAATTTTTCCATTTCTGAAGTTCAACTTTACAAAAAGGCCTAACTGTTCAATGCAAATGGGGTATTTTCCATGGATCTCCCAATCTTCATGTGGCCCTCAAAATGGATGTTGAAAAAAAAAAGAAGTAACCCAAAATAAAAGCTGTATTTCTTATTAGTGACAGGAACACACATACAAAAGGGCCCACACAGTAATTAAGCACCTAAATCCCGTTAAAGGTCAAAGCCAATGAAATAAATACATAAATGCCATTACTACCTTTGAGAATGAACCCTAAAATGAAAAGTTCAGTGTGTAGGGGAAAACTGGGAGAGACAGATACATTGGTTGTAGTGGAGTGCTGGATACTGTGCACTTTCTTTTTAAGGCAGGTTGTCATAGCAAAGGCATATAACATCTACTGAAAAGTGAGCATTACAAGATAGTGAGAAACAGCATTTCCATACAGATAATAAATAGTTCCATTTACTTGGCTTCTTTACCTGTAAATAGTGTTGTCCTGTTTGCTGGTTACAGCTTTTAAATCAGTGATCTGGAGAAACCGATCGTGGAAATAGTGAAGGTGTAAAATACACACCAGTAGGAAGGAGGTAGGGATAAAGATGCGTGTGAATAGATCAGCCACAGAAAACTGTTTTAAGCCAAGGTCCTCTAGTCTGGAAAAAAAAAAAAATCTACTAAGGCATCTTTTCACACAAAATATTCTTTCCATGAGACATTATTACAAATGATTTGCAATAGGAAATAAGGGGATGTCACTTTTTTACATGGTTTTGGTTTCTAAAATTCTCACAAACTAGCAATATTTACAATGCAAGTATCTTGTGTTTGGACTCAGTAATGTAGAGATGTACTGTAAATGCACTGTCAAATGAACAAACCCTGCCACAGATCTCTTGAATCAGATGAGTTTTCTCTGACTGAAAGTCCTGCACTGGAGATCCACTCCTATTGCTTATACTTTCTAATGTAAGCTCCTCTTGAGAAATGACTAACTTATCATAAAGATGAAGAAACCCAGTCTTCCTTATTAGCAGGAGAGCAGGTTCACCTTTATCGGCTCCAAACATCCTGCAGATCTACCCTTAATCTTTCCCTGGATCTGGTTCCTATTGTCAAAGTGGAGAAGAGAAATATTGTCACTTTATTGAGAACAGAAGCAATCCAATGGCCTAAGCAGCCAACTGGAGAAAATATGAGTCTGAGCTCCTCTCTGGGTTTGTTCACTTCTATGGTTAGACCAATAAATCTACAGCTTCATAACTGAGTGCCTAAAATCAGCTGTGCCTGAGAATGGCTGCAGGACATTTTTCTCCCATAAGAAGGAAGACTACTCTCAGATCCTCCAGTGACACTAAACTCAGAGATCCAAAGATAAAAATAAAAAATTGATCAAAACCACTTACTTCCTTTCATCCAGGCCTGTCATATTCTTCCACAACCCAGGAAATGACTCAAACTGGTATGTGTAGATGAAGATAAGTACCAACATTGTGTAAACAACTACTGACATCCAGAAGTACTTTAAAATCTTCCTCCACCATTCATAGTGTACCTGAAAATCACACACTAAAGATGCTGACACAAGCTGAAGGCAAAGACACTGATAGAAATATTGACGACATTGTATTGTCAAACAAGGATGAAGAACACTATTTTTCCGAGCTGGTCTGAAATAAGCAATGATTACCCAGTGCGAGGCACAGATTTTTGACATAGTATTTACTTTTGATCATTCAAGTAAAGACTTTAATGCAAAAACGTCTGATGAGACATGAGCCACAAGACACAAAGTCAGGAACAGCTTCATGTCGCCTAATTTCACCACCATTAGGTGATGAAAGCCTAGGAGAGGGACTACCACACTAATTGGGTTTTGGAAGCTGTGTGGACCAGCTGTCACAACAATTGGTGGTTATGTAGAATGTGCACAGACTCAGAATTTTCCACAAAGGTTCCAAAGCTGATGGTGAAGTGGCATGGCTGAGCAGAGGTGTGCATTGTTTCTAATTTACATGCACTTTGCCTGTCACTATAACCAAAAAACAGAGGAAAATTAGTCTTAATCCCTTCAAGTGGTCTTATTCCGTTGTGTCCAACTAAAGAACAAATTCACTGTTCATGAATTCTATTTGGAGCTACTTCATTACCAAGCTAAAAAGTTCTATTCAAGGAGAAATTTAAGTTAACAAAGTTCTCCCTTACCTGGTAGAGGGCCACACAGAAGAGGAACAGTACCATGTAGATGATTTTGTACATGACAATTGTACCCTCAAAGCTGACAAAGAAGAACATGCCCCCACAGACGTAAATCCAGTACTTGATTAACATAGCCATCACCAGCTTCCCCAAGACTTTCATAATATCCTGTTCATCATCCTCCTCTCCCTCCTCCTCCTCTTCCTTCTCCTCTTCCTGTTCTTCTGACACTTCTCCCTCTTGCGACTCCTCTTCTGCAAATAAAGAGTCACATTTGGCCTGTCTCCTCTGGGGACTTTCAGTAAGAATTTAAATGCGTGGAAACTAAAATCTCTGCACACAATACAAAAACTTAAAACTCAATATTCACAAGAGACTGCAATTCCTATTCATGTGTGCCTCCAGAGCAAGGAAAAGATTTTTTAACTTCATATGAGCTTAAACCTGCTGCTGGAGTCATAGGGCACATGGCTATACATCTTTACCAGACACCCATCTTCATTTGGTCTGAAACAAAATGCAGTTGTAGTAGAAAATTAGAGCCTAAGGGTTGCATAATGGATAATAGCCAAAACACTTTCCATGGCAATGCTTATACTCTCAAGTAAGCAACCTTTTAAACTGGAAAACAAAGAAACCACCAGCACCAACAGAAACCTCACATATTGAGTTTAAAATCCCATCTTGAGTTGGAACCTCTCATCTTGAGTTTCATCCTTTAGATAATATTGTGTTTACCTCCATAAACCACAAGCAAAGGAAAACATTAACATAAACCCAAAAAAGCTTAGAATATATAAATGCTGTACTAACACTGCAGCTTTTTTTTTAAAAAAAAACTACCACTTATCCAGGTTTTTGTGCTGCACCTGGGCCAGAAAAGACAAGCTGCTTTAGCCCTATGAAGAGGTCAAGATTCCCCAGTTATTAATCTTATGAAGTATGTGGAGGGCAGGGTGTCCCCCTCAGCAGCAAGTACATGTGGAAGTACCTAGATAACAGGGCTTGCCAAAACCATAGTACAGTTGTTTTTCTTTCCATTGAGAGCAACATTGAAACTTCATGATCAAAAGGCTTGCTCACTCCTTTTGTCCCACTCACCATCCCCCTCTCTTCAGGCTCTTGCCTTGAAAATCCTTGTTGTACAGCTTTGACACTGATCAGCTGTTTTACTGAGGCAAGGATTGGAATTAATCAGAGACAAAACCACACTACTGCTTCCAGGGCTCACTTTCCACCATTTCAGTGCACTGGGCTTTTTCAGTTAACATCCAGAGAGAGGGGGGCAAGGAATGTTTGGAGAAACATGTCCCCAGTAGAAAAAGAAAGAACAGGTCACTGAGTTGTTTGATAAGCTGAACCTACGAAAGTAAAGTTTGCTCTCAGGTGCGCTTGAGCCCCTGCACTGAAAAAATATGTCTTTATTTTTTCCACTGAAATTTGTAGTTTAACTTCTGTGTCTGTGTAAGAGTTTATGTACCAACACAACTATCAAGGAATTGAGCAACTTCTAGGTAAACTCATCTTCTGTGGTTAAACTTTAGGGCAATCCCCTGGTTTGACTTGGGAACACAGCAGTACACTGATCACTTGAAAGTTCCATGATCTTTCTAACATGAGTAATTTTATTACCTTCCAGCAAAGAACATATTATTTGAATTTCTAAAGTTCAGAGGTGTTTTATATCTGAGAGACAGCTGCACATAGATTTTGTAATATCTTTCTTAGCTAATAACAGATACCTTGCTAATTGCTTTCAGCATCAGAGAAACGCAGTAACTGGAATTTCTATCGTGACTGAAGGACTAAATTGGATCTGGCTTTACCTTTTTCGTCATTTTCTTCACTTCCAACTTTGACCTCAGATAAAGTAGCTTCTTTTAGCCGAAGTGCTTTCTGTTCAGTGAGGTGTTGCCTAAGCAGTAGCCAGAAAGTAATTGTGAAAAGAATCTGCAAACAAAAATCAAAACAAAACCAACAGACTAATTGTATATCCTATGTCCTACTGATACAAGCATAGGTTTTCACAAATTTTGCATGCCTTTGTTTTCTCTGACTTTCAGAAAATGGCAGTGATGGCACCAGTGTCAAAGTGCATCTTAGGGCAAGTTATGTTATTTATGAAACATCCTGCATTACAGACAACTTTGCTTCATTTGCACTTTTCCATTTCTTAAAGGTATTCACTTATATGTGCCTATTCCTACCCCATTCTATTCAGTTTTTAACTACTGTCTTATAAATTTAGGGATCTTCCTATTACTCATGGATTGGTATAATTCCCATTTGTTGTTTTTTTTGTCAACTTTTTACCATTTTTTTTAGGGATGAAACATGTGCAAGAGTGTGTTGTCATTATCATGGTTTTGTATATCATAAATATTTTGAGACAGGAGGTTTGTTACTTCAGGTGCTTAAACACAGCAAATTTAAAATTTTTTTTTTTTGTATGTCTTGCAGTTACAGAAGACCCAGTCAACGGAATATGTCTTGCATTTGCAACAATTACAAGAGTTGAGACAGCACTTAATTCTTTTAAGGCCTCCAAGAGATGATAATTCAATAACAGCAGGGTACCTTAGAAATAAACAGATCTCTTTAATGAAGAGTGCATTTCTGTGTTTTGCAAAAAGCTAAATTCAACAGCTTGCAATACCAAGAGATGCACAAAAATTAGAAAACATCATGATGCCTATTGTCACACACTTAATTTTATGCTTACTTTCTATGAAGGTTTTGCTAATTTCCCTTTGCAGAAGGAGACTTATTTCACTACATAGCTAGAAGAACAAAATTTCAAAGAGGAAACTCCTAAGAGCCACATACTTTGCAAACAATAGAATGACAAGGCCAGTGGTACAATGTATCCTTTTTTTTCTAACACACAAGACCTTAATGGGGAAAAGGATTGCTCCCAGGAGATGACTTTTTTATTGACACTTCTGCTAGCACTGAGCCATGGCAGCAGACTGCCATCCTGTGTGACTTGTCACAGCTTCCCCAGTTACCTCCTAGAGCTCTGGCTTTTGCAACACAAACCTTTGATATTGTAAAACACACAGTTTCTTCTGCAGTGATTAGCTCTGTTTTCCCACTACATTTACTTTTTTGTTCTACCTGGAATTTCCAGAGCCAGAGCTGGCTCTAAGTCTTGAAGGGTTGCAGACCAAAGCAATGCTTTTAGTCACTTCTCACAGCATAGATGTTATTTTATTTTCAGACCAGGAAACACATATAGCATGCAGAAAGTTATGCAGAAAGAATTACAGGTACAGAATTACATTCTTTCTGCAGAATACAATATCGAGTCTTCATTTAAATTCAACCATTATTCAAAGGACTTTAAATTAGGAATAAAGGGGGGTACAGAGTTACTAGTGCCCTAAAGAGAGACTGATGGACAAGGCTGAAAAGCAAAGGGTGATGTGAACAAAAGGAAATACATACTCAGCAAATCCAGGCTTATGCAGGATCACTGTAAGCATTTGTATATGAGCAAATCATATACAAATTATACATACAATGTTGTTACTTCAACACAGCCTTACGGGGAAACCTGCCAGATTCTTTCTGGGAAAACAGCATGTCAGGTGCCCCTCTGAAGTACCTGTACACTAGAGCTCTGCAGCATGGAGAACAAACCCAAGCAACTAGTGATCTCTGCACAGGGCTGTGGTCTTTTTGGGATGAGAGAGACAGGAAATGATGCCTTGAATATTTGCAATACACAGCTACAGGCTCTTTAAGGAAGCACAGGCCAGAGAGGTGCAGAGGTGAAGCTGGGATTTGGATGGAAAGAGAGTTGGAACGCATAGACTCTGCCTGGGGATGGAGGATGGACTAGATATTCTGGGAGGAATGCAGAGAATGGCCATACATGCACAGACATAGTTAGAAAAGTCAAGGCCTGAGTCTGACAAGGTATGGCAAGAGCAACAAGATTTGCTTCTGTACATGCCTCAGCAGAAAAAGGAAGGCTAGGGAAAATCTAGGGCCACTGCGAGGGCCCTGGTTACACAGGCTGAGGTGCCTAATGCCTTCTTTGCCTCAGTCTTTGCTATCCTTAAAGAAACACAGTTCCTAGAGACCATGGAAAAGTCTGAAGCAAGGAAGAGTCTTTCTTTGGTGGAACAGGTTTGGATCAGGGAATATTTAGAGAAAGTGAGCATACATAAATGCATGGGTCCTGATGGGATGTACCCAGGAGCTGGCTGGTGTCACTAGTAGAGGTTAATCTCTCAGTGACCTTTGATCAAATGTGGTGACAGGAGAATTGCTGAAGGAAAGCAAATGTCACTCTTATCTTCCAGATGAAGGATCAAGCCTGGACAACCTCACTTCAATCCCTGGGAAGGTGATAGTTGTGAGATGCCAGAAAAAGCTTCCTAGAGAAGCTGTGGATACTCCACAATTGGATGTGTCTGAGGTCAGGCTGGATGGAGCTTTGAGCAACCTGATCTAGTGAAAGATGTCCCTGCCTGTGGCAGGGGGATTGGACTAGACGATCTTGAAAGGTCCCTGCTGACCCCAAACTATGCTGTGATTCTAATGTGATGGAGGAGCCAATCACAAAAAAAAACTTCCAGGCAAATGAAGGATGAGAAAACCATTAGGAATAGTCAGAGTGTATCCATCCAGGGGAATTCATGCTTGACTGTCTTGATAAACTTTTATGATAAAATGACTGACCTGGTAGATGAGAGGAGGGCAGCAGATACTGTTTCTTACTTAGACTCCAGAGGGAAACTGTCTCTCATGAGATGCTCAGGGAGAACCTGATGGAGTGTGGGCTGGATGAGCAGACAGTGAGGTGAACTGAAAACTGACTGAACAGCTGAGCTCAGAGGGTGCTTATCAATGGCATAAAGTCTAGTTGGAGGTCAGTGATTAGCAATGTGCCCCATGGTTCAATACTAAATCCAGTCTTGTTCAACATCTTCATTTTTAATCCAGATGATGGGGAGAGTGTACCCTCACTGAGTTTGCTGACAATGCACAACTGGGAGGAATGGCTGATTCACCAGAGAGTCATGCTGCCATCCAGCAGGACCTCGACAGGCTGGAGGAAGGGGCTGACAGGAAAATCAGGACATGCAACAAGTACAAAGTCCTGCACCTGGGGAGGAAGAACCAGCTCATGCACCATTACGTGTTGGGGTCTGACCAGCTGGAGAGCAGCTTGTCAGAAATAGCCTGTGGATCCTGGTGGATAGCAAGTTACAAGTAAGCCAGCAACGTGCCCTTATGACAAAGAATGTTAGTGCCTGCATTAGGAGGTGTTGACAGCAAGTTGAGGAAGGTGATTCTTCTTCCCTGCTCAGCACTGGTGAGTTCGTATTTTGAGTGCTGTGTCCTATTCTGGTACCCCAGAACAAGAGAGATGGATGTAAAGGAGAGAGTCCAGCTGAATGGCCATGAAGGGACTAGAGCATCTCTCCTATGAAGAAGACAAAGCTCAGGGGGAATCTCATTTGATGTCTAAAAATATCCGAAGGGAGGTGCAAAGAGGACAGAGCCAGTCTCTTTTCAGTGGTGCTCAGTGATGGGACCAGAGGCAATAGGCACAAACCGAAACATAGGAGGTTCCCTTTGAACATCAGGGAACACTTTATTTCCTGTGAAGGTAATAGAGCGCTGGCACAGGTTGCCCTGGGATGTAACAAGAATTTCCACTCATAGGGATATTCAAAAGCCATCTAGGCATGGTCCTGGACAATCAAGTCTAGATGGCTCTGCTTGAGAGTTGGATGACCTCCAAAAGTCTCTTTTGGCTTCAATTTTTGTGTGATTCTGTGAAAGTTTTGGAATGCATTTTATTCAGCCTAAAAAGCCCCACTAAACATCTAATGGCTTTATGGATGTGGCCAAATCACTATATATACACGACAGCTTCCTTTCTTGACAGTATCTGCTTTTAGACAAGATATTTGATGATATAGCCAACAAGAAATAATGTCAAAGGGAATGAAGTATTAAGACAGTTAAAACTCCTTAGGGATTTATGAAGTCATTGAGAGAAATGAAGAACTTCTCTTGCAGAAACCCTTGAGCTTTATCCCTCTTATCAAACTAACTCTACCTTTACAAGAGAAATAATACAGCATTCACTAACTTTCAAATGCATTAAAGACCCAGAAAGGTTTGTCCAAAGGGTATTGCCAACAAGGAAGATGACATACAGAATCAACTTAAATTGTAATTAGGAGTCACAAGGGAAGTGATCCACTTAGCACAAGGAGCAGTGCCAACTAGATGCACTCCCTGAGATGCCCCTCTTGGGTGCTCTAAGAAAAAACATCCTATTTTCGCTCGGTCCCTTCCCCAGGACTTGCAGAACAAAATACATTTTCAAGACATTAAGGAAAAAAATCTATCATGCACTGGAATCAGCAAATTCTCTTGGTTCTAACCTGAAATGGATTTCAACTCGTGCTGATTCAGGTGTAAGGATAAAGAATTAAAACTCAGCCACAGCTATGTGCTGCTGCTTGTGCCAAACCATTGGGGAGAGAGTAGTACTGGTAATTGCAATGACAGCACAGTTCCAGTGGCCATTATTGTCACAGGCAGATCTGACATCCCATGGGTATTAATATAGCGAATCAAATAACATCTGATTTTGAATTCAGTTAATAAAATCAAACGAGAGCAATTTCAATCCACCAAGTATTTTCTACAGAATTATCATGAAAACCTGAAAGGTGTCTGAAACATTTGCTCTAGTATTAGCTTAATATGCAAGAATCAGTTTTCTGAACACTCTTTCTAATGACTTACCCTTTACTTCAGAATTGCTACTGAAAGTGGTTACACTGAATACTGTGGATGTACTCTTTAAGAAATGTCAAGAGATCCATATTTTTATCACAATATATTTTGTGGTTTTGTAAATAAATCTCAGCTGGTTGTTACACATACCTTTGATGCCAGCTCCCCAGGGTCTTTTCTTTTTAAAAAACCAGATACTTGAGGAAGTTCATCATTCTTGAGCTCAATACTCCATATATACTGTAATATTAGCAGTAAATTTCCATAAAAAACCATGAATGGTGAACTGATCATGGCATATTTCCTTCGGTCCCGAATCATCCACAATGTGCAAGACCAGATCAGTAACACAAAAGTCAACCAGCTGTGATATGTGATGCTCCACGCCTTGTAGAAGGAGGAAAGAGAGGAAAAAATGTCCACAGATGCATTCAGGAACAACACAGATGCAGACTTCCAGTTAAACTTTATTTACTCTTCTCTACTCAGTGTATATTTTCATTTTCATCAGACTCTCACCCATATTAATCACCTGCTGGACTAGCTAAAACAAACCCCTTGGAGAACATGCAGAAAGTAGATTCTGAGAGCAAACCCTGCTTGATGCATTAGCTGCATTTTGTAAGCAGACTTATTGCTTCTCATTACACCAGACTAAAAGAGATGGAAAATAAAGATTAAAGTTTGGGCACAGAAATTCTTGCAAAACAGCAGCAAAGAATTCAGAGTAGGAGTAGCAAAATCTAATCAGTGGGTACTGCATTCATGGCCTTTGACAGAATTACAAAACAGCATCAAATCCATACTGCTCTAGCTTTTGTGGAATCAGTTTAAAATGGAAAGCTATGGTGTGCACCCACCTAACCTGAAGAATGTTTAGTCTACAGTAACCGTGGTAGATTACCTGAATATTCACAACTACAGAACATTTTCTACAGCTTTCAGAATTCAGTTATCAAAAACTTCTATATTAAACACTCAAGAAAAGGATTTAGGGGAGTAAGTGTTTTTAACTACATTTTGTTAGTGATTTAGCACTAAATTTAACTGTATATATGCTGCTGTAACTGTGAAATAACCTTCAATAAAGCATTAAAAAATAAAGAAAATTATTAAACATTAAGAATATTTCTATCAGGTTAGCTTAGCCCTCCTGGAAATGATGTCTTTTAAGAGTATGTGAAAAACACTGATATGCTAGTTCTCCATATGAGAAAATAGCTTACACTGAGCTGTCTTTGGCTGTAGTACAAATGGAATTAGCATCAGAGGATACCAAAAATAAATTAATAAATTAATTTGGATCACATAAAATCAGAATACTTCATGAAGAAAAAAGCTAGCATTAAACTACAAGTAGGTTCTTCAAAGATATAGTCTCCTTTTATATTGAAAGATATAACCCTGGGAATTAATTAAAAGGCAAATGTACACCTGGTCTTGTAGAAGGTGTCTCTGCCCAAGGCATGGGGGTTGGAACTAGATAACTTTTAAGGTTCCTTCCAACCCAAACCATTCTATGGTCTAAGAAGTACATGAGTTTAAAAAAATAGAAAAAAAAAATACTGTGTCAACATGAAAATAACTAACTACTTGTTAATGACTCAGAATGCATCAATCCAGATCTGTATTTTGCCTTATTTACAGCAGAAACTTTTTCTGTTAAAACACAGCAAATAAAGTTTGAAACTTTATGCAAACAAAAGGCAGCCAAGGTAATTTGTTTTACCATTTTTAATGCAAAATTGGTCCAAGAAGCTTTATGGTTAATTTCATCATAGTTGAAACTCTTCCAAAACAGTAAAAGCAAAGCTTGCATTGAGAATATAGAAAGACATCTAATCATTATGTGGAAACCTTGGTATAGTGCAGCTCAAAGGAGCAACAAGGAGGCTTAAAAACAAGCAATGGCATGAAAAAGAGAAAGAAAGAAGAACACAAAAGTCTGACTTGGCACAAAGTTGAATTTTCATTGAGATCTTCCTGTGTCAATACAAGAAACCAGGATTTACAGATCCTTTCTTCTCAGAGTCATTGGATGTATGAATCACCTGAATCAGAAACTATATTTTTACTGTTTTCTAAATCAGTATGACATACTTTAATTTTATTGGTAAATTTCTGAGTGGTGCAAACACATGACAAACTTGTTTTTGCAGAAGCTTGGGAATCAATAGAAAACTGAGACCCAGTGGTTTTCAGATATTCAACAGACAACAAAGTCAGGGGCTCCCAGTCCTGGAAATATGTTGCCCTATTTAAAGGTCTGTAACAGGCCTCAGAATTATATATTAATAACCTAAAATGAGCTCAAAGTGATACAGAAGCCATCTTTATATTTTTAAGCCTGATGCAAAGACTTGCTGAAAGCCAACTTTCAGAAAAGCACAGAGAAGACTCTTGTAAAATCAACAGCATTACTCTTTTTGTTGCCAGTACTTACCATCATAGCTATTAGAGCACAAATGTAACTTTGTTTCATGATAAATTGAAACACAGAGACCAGGGCATGTAATTTAACATTTTCTTTTTCCTCCTGAGCAATTTCCTCTTCTTCTTCCTCCTCCTCTTCCTTTACTAGGTGGAAAAAGAAATCCTTATTTGCAATCCATGCTGGTGTAAATATAGTACATGCAGCCTCTCCTGAAATTATTTTGTTTCCAATCCTCTGATGGCTACTTCAAAACACTGTGTTGGTAGGCAAAGTATTTTGGACGGTATACACCTACAGCCCAGTTTACAAAACTGCCACATGGGCATCCATCATTGCAAGGTGACAGCAGTTATTTAACTTTAACAGGCCAAAGAGCTTACCAAAATGACAAGAAATGCTAGAGGCAGTGACTGGAGATACAGAATAAGAAAAACACTTGGACAAAATGACAATTCCTAGGCAATTTACTACCTGATGTGCCATCCGCAGGCTCCCACTTGTACTGTGGTGTGGAGTACATGTCTGCTTTGGCTGGACCATTCTCTAGTGGCAGTGCAGGGTGGATGGTGTGATAGTCAGCGGGGTTCCCGTTCACTGTTACCAGCAGCACCTGAAGGACACCGGAGAGAGGCACTGTGTTTACCGTGGCTCTCAGAAGACTGGGACTCCTACTCCTGTGTTTTGCTACTTTTAGAGTGGCAATGTTAAAAGAGCCTAACAGGCAGCTGCAGCTACTTCCAAGAAACTGATATGTTATTTTCATGTTGCATGCAAAAGTAACACGGAACAGCTTCCAAAATTAACTGTTGTTAGATTTTTATGTCATACCAATAGCAGTAACCAAAAATTCATCCTTCTTCTTGGGCAAACTACTACATTAGGATTTTCAGACTTCAGTTCACATCTAATTATTTCCAGAAGTTAATAAAATAATGGCTATAAATTACTTTCCAATTTGAATTATTAGTGGTGAGATCTATATTTGCAGCTGTTAATAAAATAATTTGTGGTAATCATTGCTACTGATGACACATTTTTGTCTCTTAGCAGTGCTAATTCAACACTCTTTCATTGTTTTATTTTTGTGACTTCAATTTCAGCCCTTGTGCTTGTTTGGCTAAGGGCTCCAGCAATCACAATCATCAGTATTGGCAGAAATGCACACGCAATGGGTTAGTGATGGCAGTATGTGCTCCAGACTGACTTCTGCTCAGGCTGGGAGATAGGGTCATATCTTGCTTGTCAAGACTATGCTCAGGCATGTGCAACAGCCTGTGAACTGTTCCAGAACAGTATCTGGGTTATGTTCAGTCATATCCAGCTGCACCAAGTACAGACCATGGCGCACATTTACGGATGCTCCTAAAATTCATCTTCATCTCCATTCTTCTGTGTGTGCTAAACAGAGGGGACTTTTCTGCTTTCAAAGTCTGCTAAGGTCTGTAACAGTCACGATAAATTGATCATTTTTTGTCTGTTCAAATAAAGACTTGGATTTTCTGTAATCTGTAAATTGAACTCATATGTGGTTTTGGTCATGCTTTAAAGGCCTCAGCATTCCAACGTTAATGAAAGAAAAAATATAGCAAAGATACTAAATCAAATTTAAAGGTGGCTTGCATTAGAAAGCATATTTTCATATCTTATTCAAACCCAATGAAATAGCAAAGATCGTTTGCCAGTTGGTACTACTACAAGCAGCTTAATTTCAAGTGATCAATCAATGGTTTCTCAGGGAAATTATTAAGAAAGCAGAAGACAATTACATTTAGGATAATCAAAATTATAGGGTAAATGTCAGGCTAACCATAAATCTAGAAGTTTTACAAATGTCTCCTAAGGTTTTATCTGTATGTATATTGTTGTCTGTATTTACACACATTGAGAAGAATTGCAAAATTACAAAGACTAGTAGTATACTAACATCCGATGGCTTGTATTCATCTTGGGTCATTGACAGAAGCTGCAAAAAGCAATGCAAGAACAAATTATTACAGAAGCATGGCTCAAGCATTAGTAAGTTTGACTTCTTGAATACATGCATGCATATGCGCTGACTTTTGCAGATTTGCACCAAGAAATTCAGAAAGAATTCTTAAAAAGTCAGCAGAACTGTACAACACCATAAAATTATATTTAGTGTGCCATAGCATTGACATAATTTTACTGTATGTTCCTGTGATTTTTAAACCAGAACTGAGAATATTGCATTGAAATTTTGGATACTAGGTCAAAGAATTAATCAGTATTGCATTATACTGATTAACTGCTTTCTAATGTCTTTCTAATGATCCGATGCTTAAAAACTAAGTTTTTAAACAATCATTAGAATTACTACAATTATAAAAATAGTTCCAATAAAATGGTGATGCAAATATAAAAAATGATACTTTATCCATTTGCCAGCTCATTTCCCATTATTATTATTATAGTGGATTTCTTGCGGTTTGAGTATATGTGGCTTATGAATGTTCATATGTCCCAAATTTGACAAAAACTCAACAAATGAAATTTTGCAGTGCAGCTGGTGCAGACAGGTGGCAGAGAGCTGGACCCTTCCAGGATGTTTTACACAACTGCCTAAACTGCCTTGCTTTGTATCTTCAAGGAGGACACCAGTAAGTTTAGGCGAAGATAAGTTGGCAGTCCCCACTCACCAATGACAGTGCTAATCAGTAGTGACAAGGCAGATCAGATCTTTACACCAGATTTAGCTCCCAGACAGACTTTCTCACTGGATCCTTCAAAGGTAATGGCCCCAAGCCAAAAGCCCAGTCCTACACTTCTTAAATGTGGAAGTCAAAAACAGAGAGCATGCTTTCCCTTTACATCCTTACACTGACTCCTGGTTTTGTTTCATTCATTTTTACAAAATACCTTCCTATCCTACTCTGCCATACAGCCTTGATATTTTGTCTGATTTATATAATCACAAGTGGAGATTGTACTTGCAAGCTACATAACACCACTTCCCTTAATTCAAAGTAATTGTGTAATGCAGAGACCCTTCCCCTTCCAGTCTTACTTTTCTCTCATCAGTTGTATAGTGGCTTGCATACCACAGACTGCGTCTCCTCTCCGCTGTCATTGGAATTGGGCTGCAGGGAGCTTCTTTGTCATCTTCCCTGCTGACAGATTTCTCTTCATCAGGCGTCTGCTAAATGACAACAAATGACAGCACTAGCTGTAGCTCTGTAAATACAATCTTAGCAGAGGAACTGAAATTTTTCCCCCAGCAGATGTTCCCTCTCCAAAGCATGTCTGAAGCACCTTTCAGGCTTGGTTTATGATAGATGACTGTGAGATGACATTTTCAGAAACAATGACAGAGCTTTCCTGTAACTGCTAGCTGCATGACCCCAGAATTACACAGATCTCCATGTACTACCTTAGCTTACCATATAATCATACCATAAGCATGCACAAATACATAAAATATAAACCCTTCAAAATACAATGTTTAATTTTCAAGGCAGTGTATGCTACCTTGATTTCAGCATCTTTGACCACTGTTCCATAATGTCTTTGCTGACAAGCTGGTAAGAAATGGACTTGACAAATGGAGTACAAAATGGGTGGAGAACTAGCTAAACTGTCTTTCTCCAGCTAGGGTAAAGGCTCAAAGGCAAAAAGGTAGATTACCATGAGTGGAGTTCCTCAGAGACTGGCACTAGTTCTGGTCCTATTCAAAACTTCCTGGAGGGAATTGCACCCACACAAAATTTGTGAATGACATTGAACTGGGAGGAGGTAAATGGGCCAGAAGAAAGGCTCACCATACAGAAATGGGACAACAAAAACTGGGCAAGGTTTAATAAAGATAAAGTCCTGCAGCTGGAATAAACCCACATAACAGTAAAGGCTGTGGACAGACTGTGTGAGAAGCAGCTGCGTGGAATAGGCTCTGGTGCACAGCAAGATTAAAAAGAGCCAGCACTGGACTGCACTCCAGCAGCAATGAAGTCCTGGACTGCATCAGCCAGAGGGCTGCCAGCAGATCAAGGGATATGATTATTCCATTGTGCCTGGCAAGTGTCAGGCCACACCTGCAACACAATTCTGGCATCCCCAGCTCAAGAGAGACACAGAAAATCTGGAGAGGATCCCACAGAGAATTGTCAAGGTGATTAGAGGCTTGGAGAAGCTGAATGATGAAGATTTTTTTTTTCCAATTTACAGCAATAAAATTACAGTTTTAAAAAAGACAAAGGTAGTCTTCTCACAGGGAAGCATAGTTATAGAACAAGAGGCTAAGGACATAATTTGCTTCAGGAAAACACCCTCTGAGTATTAAGAAAAAAAGAAAGAATATCTATCTATCTATCTATCTATCTATCTATCTATCTATCTATCTATCTATCTATCTATCTACCTACCTATCTATCATCTATCTATCTATCATCTAGCTACCTATCTACATCTAGCTACCTATCTAGCTATCTAGTTATCTTTTTTTTTTCTTAAACCTTGAGAACAATGATCCAAAATCCAAGATTTGGCCCTGAAAAATCTAATCTGAGACCCTGCTCTCAGAAGAAGTTACTTCACATGATTCTCCCAAATTCCTTCCACTGCACTGTTCTGTGACTCTGTAATTGTCTTTAATCCACATGGTTTATTTCTCCATCTGAGGTGGAAAATGTTGTCACTTGTCAGTTGAGGAGGAGTGCAAACCACAGTAGGTTACAGCTTCCCTTTGAGCCCTAGCAGAGCTCTTCCTGCACTGTGGCAGCTCGCTGGTGGCAGCTGTTCTCATTGCTTAGGCAAAACCCTCTGATGTAATAGAAGATTAAATCAGGGCGCTGGGCAGAGGTCTGCAAAGCTACCCATGGGAACAGGGCATTCAAACATCCTAGCTCATTTTGAAACTCTTCTCATTCCAATCCTAGCAGCAAGGTCCTATTTTTTTACTTGACTTAGATAAACAATGATTATTAATTTAGTTTCACTTCTCAGAGGAAATGGTAGCACATTTCACATATGGTCATATATTTATATTTGATTGTAAAGGGGCATTCCTAGCAAAACTGTAAGATGAAATAAACTGATTCTGTGCCTAAAATACTTGTCACCGCCATTTGAAACTTTAATATAAATATGAACCATAAAGAACTACTTATCAAAGCCATTTAGTTTGGCACCAGGGTGACAAAAACAGTACAAAATACCTAGGACACACTCAATTATTTTAGTATGATATTTTTAGTCTTAGACACAACAGGGAAGGGTGGGAAATCTTGTTTTCCCTTTCTCAGAAGAGGAAGAAAAGTCAAAAAACACAGTACTAGTCACACAAACACAACTTGTGAGAGTCCTTTGACTTGCCTAAATTTTTCAGCTCTTCCTCAGCAACTCTTAAATACCTTTTAAGTCCAACAATTATAAAAATTTTATAAGAGGACTCTACATTTAACTGCTGTAACTCTGCTGACTCCTGTACCATTACTTACCACTCACAGCACACTATGAATGGGCTCCATTCATACATTCAGCATTAGCAGTTACAACTCTGAGCTGAAATCTCCAGAGACAGATTGCTTTTTCTTATTTGCAGAGGTAGAATTTCACAAGACTCAATGTTAGAACAAGTCAGGATCCAAAACAGCAAGCATATGAAAAGCAAATCTTCTACTGACTGCCACAGTCACTTTGCATGAGTAAGATCCATTCAGAATCCCACATGGAGAGTGTACACTGAAATTTCATACATCCCATACTCTGGCATTGTGGTGCACACACAAAAAAACTGAAGTCTGAAACTCAAGATTTGAAGTGGGGAGTGTTCCTGTAATATTGTTAATCACCTGCAGCATTTAGACAGTCCCAAGAGTATCTGTCTCAAAGACAATTCTTAATACAATCCAGGAGGAATTTACTCATAAGAGGACCCCAAGATGCAATTCACACAAGATAAAAAACCCTTAAGGACTACATGTCTTACTCTGCTTTCAGTATCTGCTATACCAGTATTATATTTAACTTATGTAATCTTTTTAGACTGAAAAAGTCCTTCTTTCTTGTTTTGTTCAAAACAGTTTTTGTTCAAGAGCTTCTTTTGAACAAAGTTCCTAAGATGAGCCACTTCTGACTGTACAAGACAGCAGCATACAGAGAACAACTTCTTTACACTAAACACCTCATAGCATTTTGTCTTTGCCATTCATTAAACTTCAGGTAGGCTAGTAGTGAGATCCTAAATACAGACTAACTTTGAAATCACTGGGGTCTTCAAAAACAGGTTATATACTTAGTTCCATAATGAATCAAATGCACCACAACTTCACAGATTTAAAAACATTTCAATGAAAACTGGAATGCAATTACTTCTGGATTTAAATAAGTGAGAATGCAGTCTTCCAGGGAAAAGCTAGTAAGAGAAATTTTAAATCCTGATCTATGACACCAGTAAACAAAATCAAAATGCATATAGACAAAGAAGAAGCCATAAGGAATATGTGTGCAAAATTCAGAAAATAGAGTAAATTTTACAAATCTCAGCATCTCTTTCTACTGACAAACACTTGCATCACTAACATCCTGTGCATCAAAAATAGGCATTAATGCATGGATACTCTTTCCTTTAGAGTGTTCCCTTTTTAAAGCATCCATTTATCTTTGGAGGGAAGCATCATTTCCCTGGCATCTGAAGTTCCCATGGGAGTGCCAAGACTTTGGATTGCCTCTCATGTAGCCATAAATTCGACATCAATGTTTCTTAAATTAATGTCTTTTAATACTTACTCTAGCTCAACTGCTTGGAAAGCATCTCTAATTTCACTTGTTGGCAGTTTCCAGAGACTGGTTTCAGTGTTTTATGGGAATATCTATCTCAGACACCACAAGCAGTCTGAAAAAAAACGATCTGCAGGCAAGACCACTACAGTTCCTCTCAAGTCCCTGTAGGAAATTGCAACATTCACTCTCTCCTAGACAGAAAGACCCACTTCTCTCCACTGAAAAAGCACAACAACTAACTTAGGTCCAACACCAAACTTTTAGATGGTGACTGGTGGATGAAAACAACACAGGTACTGGAAATCAATTCCCAGACTCGCTGAGATCACACATCTCACACTAACTGCATTCCACATGTGGTTACTCCTCTGTGGGTAGTTCCCATGGTTTTACTAAGCAGCTTGTGAGATGTGAAGTTTTAGTTACAGCCCCAGTGCTAAAATCATATTATTATCTGGAAATCTCAGTTTTCATTTAAGGAAAGAAAAAGAAAAACCAACAAAAATCTAATTTCCAGAAGCTGCAGCTGCAGAAAAAATACCCTACAAATACCCAATGCTAGAGGGTACTGGACCACAACGATGTGACTTCAGAAAAGACAGTATTAAGATTTCTGGAAACTTAAGACACAGTTTTTTAATAGCTAAAGGTGATGGCTTGATGGCTCTGGCATCGTTCACCTTTTGAAGCCCTATATAAGTAACTCCCAAATACCAGACATCTCAATTCAGAGGTGATGTATTTTGATTGCCTTTTTAAATGTTAAAGGGTTACATTATCCATTCTATGAAGAAACACCCTTAAAATAAGAAAAACTTCAACATTTTTTACTTGTTTCTACGAACTCTACTGATTCACAGCACAGTCATGAGTATTTTCATTGTGGTTTACAGCACTATTAAACCTCAACTTGAAAATTCACATCAGGCCTCTGAGGATCAGGAAATTAATATAAGTAATGCCTGGGATCATCCCTTTTATACTTTCAGTGTCTAAGCTTTTAAGATACCTCTGGGTTCCTGCATACCCATTTTTCTCTGAAACGGGAAGAAGTAAAGATTTACTTTTGTTTTTCCTCCTTGTTCTCTTGCTCTTAAATGAAAGCTGGGATTTTCACTCAGGCACACAGGAGGAAAGGTTTTAAGAAATTTTTTTTATATCTGTGATAAAATTGCAAATATGTGTTTTGTCTTACAGTGTCCTGTGCCAAAGTGTATCCTACCTCTGTTGGTAGGCAAGCCTTAAGTGTTGGCATTTCACTTGATAGCACCTAAACTTCAATCACAGACTCCGAATCATTTAGGTTGGAAAAGACCTTTAAGATCATTGAGTCAATCAAGTCCAGCCACTACCTGCATATCGATACCTGCTTTCCAAATCAAAGCATTAATGCTCTCCCACTGCATTCCTTACATAATTGTCCCAATGATTTTAAGAATAATATTCATGTTAGATCAGACTCCTGGAGACACTTAGTGAAAAGATGGAATTCAAAGCACCACCTCTCATTTGCTGTCTATTTCTCTTAATTTTCCTAAATTTTTGCACCTCTGTTAGCAAGTATATGCACTGGCCAGTCTCACAGTTACTAGTCATGGGAAGAGAGAGGGAAGTTACCCTTACAATGGGCTCCTGCAGCCAGAGACGAATGAGAGTCGCAAGGGTGTAGTACATCACCAGCAGTAAGATTGGATTAGCGTGGTGATACCAATGCAAATCTTGATTTTTGATGATCATCCAAGTGCTTGAGCAGTTTGTCTGAGTAAGAGAAGTGACACCGAACAACCTGCAAACATAAAAACCCAAAGCAGACACATTAGATAATAAACACCAAATCTTAAAAATGTTTAACAATATCTCAGAGGGCAATTTTTGCTTAGGTTTAATACCAGTTGCTCTGCTCAAAAATAGCATCTGCCATCACATCTAAACTGCAGTGAGTATTTTCATTCCACATATTTAGTCAAAAGAAGAGTTTTTTTGCAATAGCTTTTCAATATTAAAAAAATGGGAGTATAATAACATTACATTTACTATGTCCAATGAGAAAACTTGCAGTGACCTGCCCCCTGTAGATCCAGAGCTACAGAAAGTGGGAAGAGAAATTTTGGCTGCAAGTCCATTTGGCAAATCACAGAAACATGACAATTCAGATAGATTTAGTAAACTGACGTGTAACACCATTTCAGTAACCCTGCCAGGACACAGCTGTAAAGTATATCCTCTTGGCACACTGAACAGTCCACTGGCCTTTCTTTTAAAAAGCTAATACTATTAATAAATTGTTATCTATTTATGCCAATGTTTAGAAACATACTCTACTGCTCTACTCAGCTCTACTGAGCTCATAGCTTTTATAACAAAAAATGGAAATATTCAGAAAGGATATTGCTTCAGATATATTCAAATAATTCACGGAATTATTGCTTCATATATATTCAAATAATTGAGGGAAGAGAAAGAAGACATTTAATTAGAAGTATTATTATCAACAACATGAGATATTTGATGCTTCTGGAAAAACTGGGATTACACAATATTTCTGTCAAGTAAGGAACATATGTTGGTAAAAAACACACTTAGTATTAAAAAAAATTCCCAACATTTTCAATTTAATACATGTTGGATGCCTAGTATATGTGCATATATACTGAATAAACACTGAAACAAAACTAATAGGAAACAATAATTAATCTGGTTCTTTCATTGTAAAATCTCTTGCAGAATTCCAAAGTTAGGGCATGAGCTACCAGTAGCATATGTCAGTATTCATTATAAACATATATAAAAAGCTTTTTCTACCATAATGTCTGTGAGAGTTTTCATTATTTACCAAAACAAAGTCTAAGAGACAATTAAGAAGATCTCCTCATTGGTAGAACAATAATTCCCAAACTATTGTTCCTCTGAAACAGTGAAACAAACACATTAATAAAAAAACTAACCCAAAACAAAAACATGCAAGATTTTTTGCTGGGGAATCTAATTTTTAAGAGTGTCTAAAAGCTTAGTTCTTCCTTAACCTAGTCAGATCCAACATCAAAAGCTGAATGAATACAAATAATAGGTACAACATTCAACAGAGATGCCTGAAATCTGCTTTTGGATGCTGCAAAGTGAAAATGTTATACCCATTCTTAACTGGAGATTTGCTACATGCGCATAATACCATTAACTCCCAGAAGGAGAGCTCCATAGCATTTTATGAAGCAATCTATCAGCACTCACTTCTCATTCTGATTGTCAACACAGGCCAAAGGTATAAACTTTAAGACCTTTCAGAGCTTTTGGGTGGATACAAGGTTGGGAAAAAAAACATTAAAAAAATCCTGCATACAAAGCAAATTGCTGTGATTTAAAGGAGCTGAATGAGCTGTGTTTGGAGCTGACTCAGACTCAAACTTCCATAGTATCCAAGAACATTTGGAGTTGATGTTACAGTTTGGCTCCTTCTGGGTGAAATTCATGGTCGATTGTATTCTCTTCATATTTCTATCAGGACAGAGGATAGAGGAACATCTTCTTTGCCTGCTTTCCTCTCTCTTACTGACTTTTCATTTTTACTCATCAATGATCAGGGTTGTTGAGTTCCTACTAGTTGCTGAGTTCCTGTTAGTTTCGTCTTTTACCTCCATTTCACAACACAGTTCTCCTTCTTTGGTTCATTTTTTCTATGTAAGCACAGTATAATTCACCCTATTTCTGTCTCCTAAGCATCAGAATCAGAGTGAAATCCAATTCTTACTGAAATGCAAAGTCTTTCCATTGACAATGATGAGTATTTCCTACAGAAATGAGGGAAAGTTCCTGAAGGCTCTCAGAACCCTCTGCCAAGCAGACATGACCTTCATATCACGTATTCCATTCCTATAGTATGCTTTATAATATACTATAGCTAGAAAGTCAGAACAACTTGTGTTTTACTTTTATCTCCACTGAAAAGAAAACACTTCACATAATCCTGGTGGTTAGGAAATTTTATTATGCTTCAGTTATATTCTTAGTTTCATTTGTCGGATCCAAATTATTCATACATCATAATATTGGAATTAATTCTGCTCCCTTCTGGTCCTGCATTCAGCAAATATTCATAAGTTACAGCACATCTTTTACCTCTAAGTTGCCACATGGTCAGCAATGTAGTTTAATGTATTTCACTTCAATTTATTCAATGTATTGTGCTTTGTCTCATAAATCATTGATCTAGATGATCTCTCCTCATTTCTCATTTCTCCTTGGGCTTTGAGACTTGTAAGCCACAAAGTACTCAACACAACTTTCCCTGTTTATCACGCTCAAAATTTACTGTTGTCTTGGGAATTCTCATTCTGTCTCTTCTGGGCGCCAATAATGCTACAAGTCACTAATCACTCAATATTTATGCTTCATCATTACCCTCAATGAGAACTGCTGGTGCAGAACATATTTCAGGGGGATAGAGTCATCTTCTCTTACACAAAGCTTCTAATTACACAGGGATGACTGCCATAAAATGTATAAGCAATATAAATTAGGGCATTATTCAGTTCTGCATATTTCATTCTGCAAAGTCTTTACATTCACTGTGTCTGTACACCAGCTGTGTTTGAGTCCAGCTCTGATCCTGGTGTAACTTCATCTTACGTAACATACATGTATGCCATCAGAAAGGTCAGGATGAGTCCTAAGAAACCCACTAGCAAGTCAGGTACGTGTGCCTGGACACAGAATATATATGAAACAAATTATGAAAAACTTATTTTTTAATGGATATATTTGGCTTTCCAAAAGACTGCATGCAATGCCGCAAAAAATAGAGATTTGCAAGATGTGAACAGATTAGTATTTCTACTCTTTCCAAGAACTAAAGCCAGGTTTTTCAAAGTCCTCATTGGTATTTTGAAAAATTCATAGCAGAAATAATTTGAAAAAAGTTATAGAAATTATAAAAGGCCAAGAGGAACTTTAATGTCTGACTGATAAATGCTCTGAAATCACACAGTGAAAAGGAGTTCTTAAAATAAAGGTGGCATCCTCTTGTCCAGTTACTATTCTATAAGCTTGTTTTCTTGGAAAAGATTCCTATTGAATCTGTGAATCATCCTTCCAGCAGATGTCTTTCATGAAATCCTGACAAAGCTGTAAGCTGTGACCATACAAATTTCCCACTTTCTATATTAGTCTAACATTAAAATTCAGAAGAAGAATTTCAATTTCACTTGAAAACAGAAAAACAATTTCCTCTTGCACCCACAGATATTTCACCTAAGGAGCTGCCGAAGTTGCTAAAATTTTATTGCATGCATTACTTAATTATTACATTAATATATTATCAGAATTTTATTATATATATTACATATAATATTACATATTATTACATTACATTAATATATTATAAGAATCAGCATCATTACTCATGGTACTGAATATAAACCAAAAATAGCTATGCAAACAAAAATATGTGCCATATACACAATTATCAAAGCAGTCATTACATATTTGTTAGATTTTGCATTCTACTAAAATTATTTGGATTTTTTTTAATTTTTTTTTTTTTTTTTTTTGTAGAAGCATATTTGTGAGTTCAGATTCTGCAACTGCTCATGTTTTAGGAGTTGACTTTAGGCAAGTATTTGCTTGCAACTTTCAAGGCCAGGAAAGGAAGTAATAATTCTGACTTCTGCACAATGCAGGACACCAAATAATTCTTCTATTGAACAATGATCTTGGGGATGAATAAGAGTTTATAGTCTAGAATGGCATCCAATCTTGACTTCAATTGATAGAAAATCTTCTACTCTCCCTTACTCTTTTTCTACAAGTTTCAGCTCCTGTAATAGTTTTGTCTAGATGAGATTTCCAGTTGCTGCATGTTCCTACAATGCTCTGTACTCCTTTACACAGTACTTGCCACTACACAACAGAGCAGGGGGTCATTTTTCTATATTGTCTCTGAGTTTGCATGAAGATTTCAGCTTGAAGAAAATTTCTGCATCAAACCAATCTAAGAGCTGTATTTTCCGAGTTAGCATTTAATAGTACAGGATGTTTTTTTTTTCCTGTGGCCAGTACCTGTTGCATGGTTCTTCCCAGCAATGGCATCAGAACATTTTAGTGTGCTGGGTTGGATTTGGGCAATCCATCTTTGTAGAACTTCTGGATTTGTGCTGGATTTTATGAACTTCAAACATTTTATGTTTATGAACAGTTCATAAAATTTATTTCATCTGGGTATCTTCTATTGCATATTTATTTCACTCTCCTCACATGAGAGGAGATGAGAGTGGTGCCTGTGAGTCTGGGGTAGGAGAATGGAATATCAAGACTGCAATTTGAATAGCTGAGCCCTAAAATCAAGATGCTAAAAGTGATCAAATGAGAGAAGAAAATGGAAGAACAGTAGAGCAAGCAAAGAAGAGGAGAATAATGGAGGGGAGAATAAGGAAGAAAAGAGAGCAACAAATTCCATAGAAATGGGCAAAAAAATAGTGTATTTGGAGAAGAAGGTGGTGGTTGTGGTAGAAATATTATTTTTCTGGGGCAAAAAGGACTTGAATACAGGGAGGAAAGTCAAAACTTCATACTTCACAGTCCAAGCCCTGAATACTGAATTTCGTGAAGAAGAGTATTTGAAATACTGAAAGGGCTATGTACTTTACACTGCTTGAAAAGTGAACCTTTTTTCAAACATTGACTTAAAAGAGGTGCATACTGTTGTCAGGCTTGAAAATGTTCTGTGGGTAAGAGAGAGAAAGAAGTGGAAGGAACTGGAAAATAAACTAGCACAGAGAAAACACCATTCCTACACAATCCTCCTAAAAGTCAGTCCCCTTATCATACACAAGCCATCCTGCTGGGTTTTCCTTACTCGGTCTACAGAGCTACGCAGAAGTTAAGACCCATAATCTTATCTCCATAATGTCTCTTCCAAGAGAATGCTATGAGCCACCCCACTCTCCCTCTTTGGGCTACGTGCCCAAAGCAACACATGCACATGTTGGAAAGCACTCAGCCAGTTCTGTGGTACCTTCAGACCCATCCTTGCCTTCCAAGAGGTCATTAGTCCCCAGGCTATTGGCTGGGAATTCAGACTGTACTGGAGCTACTGCTCCAGGGTACACTGAACTGACACCACGTTTTCACAGAAAGAGCAGAGCATTGGGAGGAAAGAGGTGGAAAAGTTGGCTGAAACGCATTAGGCACCCTAAAGAATTAGGGTTAAAGAGAGGAGAAGGCATTTGGTTTCACATGGGAGAAATTGGCATTTGTCTTTCCAAATCATGTTATAAGATTCCACAGAGAAGGAGTTGATCCTTCATGCCTTCTCTTCAGCTCAGCAGGACAACTGTGTAGGCAGGTAGTGCAGCCACCAACCTCAGTTCACAGCTGGACTAAAGTTGTTAAATGTATCCATACTGGAGTGATACAAATTTCAAAAAGCATTGCAAGTATTTTTAGCACTAAAAAGTCCTAGACCCTGTTTTGATTCAGACTTGGATAATTCAGACTGGCTAGGTGGAACTGTGCCTTAATGAAAAATTTGACTGTTTGGGTTGAGAAGCATTATGATAAATTTCAGCTTAACAGTTCAAAACATTTTTTTGAAATATCTGTAAATGTAGACTAAGACTGGAATAGTTTTTCTTCAGCATGTTGCTATCCCAACGCTATAATACAGGCATACACATAGTGAATGTAGACTTGGTAGGTAAGTAGATTATTCTAACTTTTGTTTTAATGTCATCACATTTCTATAGCCCTTTAGCAGATGTCTTATATTTCTTTTTTTTTTTTTTCTTTTTCTACCAAGTTTTGGTTTCCATAGCTTCTGTTGGATCAAAGCTTTTCTGGCAATGACAAAACCAGCCCTTGTGTATCTCCCACCCTCTTCTGAACATCAATGACTTTTCTTTTAAAGGAAAACTAATTTCATGCATATCTACTGCATGAGAAACTGCATGAAAAAGTGAGTAGCTTAAAACTTGTGTGTTAATATCATCCATATAAGGAGGATGGAGAGAAATTATGAGCCATTAATCAGGAAGCTACAAAGGAGAAAGGATATCTTTAAGGGTGGTGAATTGCATAAAAACTTGCAAAACCTGTAAATACAACACAAATTTAAATTCAAGCAGAAAAAAATGGCCATATGAGTAGCTACAATGGAATGTCTTAGCTTTCAAGTTCCTTAACAACTTTAAACTAAAATGATAAATAGTATCTAATCTACAAACTGTTTTTTGTTTTGATGTAACCAGATAATTAAGTTTTCTCAGAGACTATGTGACTGGAAGCTGTTAAGGAATGGGCATCCATTAAAAATGACCAAACTTCAGACATTAATATACTTCACATATCTGAAATAAAACAGCCTCCCTGAGGGGAACTTAAGTCTGAACATACAGACTTCTGAGCTCTATGTCACATTTCCTCCAATAATTTAACTTTGTACTGACTTTCTATTACAAAAACTTTCATTGCTTTAGAAGCAATAATTCCCCACTGCTATCACTAAAAATATGTGTGGGTCTATTAATC
Organism: Pseudopodoces humilis; assembly: GCF_049639895.1. NCBI lineage: Eukaryota > Metazoa > Chordata > Aves > Passeriformes > Paridae > Pseudopodoces > Pseudopodoces humilis. The sequence continues at coordinate 51,386,496 of NC_142200.1, forward strand.
CCTTGTTTACTGAGACAAAACCCATCTTCAAAAGCCTTAAATGAAGAAGATTTATCCTATCAATGAGTTTCTTCTCTGGATCCCCAAATCTTCTCATTACCCATGACACAGCTCAACTTTGCTCTGAGTTTCTTGTGAGCATCAATATTGATGTTGCTCCTTTCAGCACATCAGCAAGCTAGAAAAGCAGCATGTTGCTGTAGCCTTTGGGGGCCTCTGCTGGGGCTTCCAGAGGCTGTCATCTGATGAAGAAATGTATTGGAGCCACAATTCCAGTATCTTTTCATTTCAATCGGACATCTGAGCATCTGGCACAGGGAGGACTGCCAGATAGGATAGAAAGAAGGTGGTGAAATGGAGATAAAGGTGCAGAAGAAATTGCTTTAGGACTCCTGCCTGATAACTTAGCTAGAATGACTCCATCAACATGATTGCTTCTCACCAGGGCCAGCATTGTCACTGCTTTGACAGCAGCAGCCTGCCTCATGTTTAGGTTAGACAAGTAGTTTGTTCTCAAATAAAATTAGGCAAATAGTTCTTTTTTCTGTCACTAAAATAAAACTATTTTAAATGGAGCAGCGTTTTGGTTTGTTTTTTTTTTTTTCAAATAGTTTCAGCTACAAACCAGAGGCAACTCCGGAAGGATTGAGACTAAGGGAGTGAGGCAGCCTTGCTGGTATGAGAGGATGGAGAGAGAACAGTCACACCAGCAGAAAAGATTGGTTGGTACCAGTGATTTGCCAGCTGCTCATCCTCCTCATGCACACACATATTCCCTGTCACCATAAAGGGGCACAAAAAACAACTAATACTGAACAGCACCACCTGAGTATGGACAACACCCAAGCTGCGTGGAAAGAATTAAAAATATTTAATATTCAGTTGGACTTTCTAATCAGAGATGAAAGTAACAAGAAAACAGGTTCAGGCTTCTAAGGAGTCATGTGGAAAGCATGGGAAAGCCAAAGGCATGTTCAGAACATCCCTGGACACAAAGGCTTCCCCCTGTGAGAGGTTGAACTTGAGCACAGAAGAGAATGTACAACTCAAAAATGGCATAGCTTAACAATGACATGGTTAACAATGGCTTTCTGTGCAAATTAGTAACTGAGGCTATTGGTTTTTGAAAGTGAGTTTGCTGAGCTGCTGAAAGGAAAGGAGCCAATATCCCCACCTCAGATAGTCTCTCACAGGCAGAGCAGGGGACAGTCTGCTCCCAAAACTCAACCAGTATTGCAGACCACAGACAGCCTTGTTGTCTTAAGCCCAGGTGCTGGGGGAACAACAGAAGAATCCAGGTAAAACTTCAGCTGAAGTCATTTAGGAGGAGGAGACAGTGCCCAGATAACCCCAGTGAGCATTAGCATTTGGTGAGGTGGTGCTGATCAGAACACGCAAGTGACCTGGTACAAAAACTAACCATGTTACTGCTTAGAGTAACATGTCCAGGAGAACAGAAATTGTTTTAAAGTGTAGCTTCATGCTATTTTAACTTTGAGGTAACTTGGTCTGTGATCTAGGACTCAGACTGCAGCCAAAAGCTTTGTGCTTTATTCGAAGTTCTGGCAATCTCAGGAGGGTTATGCTATTCATCTAACTTCTCTATTAGGGAATTTTTCCACCTCTGAAAAAGGAGGGATGATACTTTTCAGTCACATTGGGACAGTCTGCTAGGTTCAGTGATGCATTCAGAGGTTAAAGAGATTTTCCACTTACTCAGCTGGCAGTGAAACAGACTGAAAAAACCATGAGTGATGGATACCTTCATCAAGAGATTCTGCAGTAGAAAGTATGAGCAAAGAAAAGCAAGTGCACTAAGGCAGAAATAAAAGCTATGATTCCCACTTGGTTTTAAAAATAAAAAGAAAGTAAAATAGCAGGATATGGAAAAGAAGATAATGGGATAATGAACAATAATGCCCGGGAAATGTTTGGAAATTGCCCAGGTTCAAAACAAAAGCAGTATAACAGCTGATTTTAGATTGGTTATAAATTGAACATGATTGTCTCAGCTTTTATCAGCAAGTCCCAAACTTCAGCTAAATGAACATAAACAAGAGATTAAGCATTTCCACTCTGTGAGTGTTTAGAGAAACTGGTGCAGACTGCCTCTGCCTGGACAAGGACTAACTCCCCAGTGTGTGCTCAGCCGAGGCAACTCAGGACAGCGTTTTTTACCTCCAAGGAATGTGGGATGATTCATTTGTCAATGTTGATACACTGAGCTGAAAACATAGAGTGTTAAATATTCTTCATCTCAGTTCTGGTGATGCCAGAGTATAAAGATAATTGTTCATAAACAACCTCAAGAAAACAAGTTTGTAAATCCAAGAGAAGTCTGCTAGTTACAATCCACATCTCCTAATACCACAGAATAATAGGAATACAAATAGGTAGGAGGAGAGGTCTTTTGTCTCTTTTCTGTCCTTGTTTTCAGGCACTTGGTCAATGATCATAGAATGCAGATCTGTGATTTTCAGAAAATATGAAGAGAAAATTAAGTGATCGCTTTTTTACAGTCACCCTTTGCATGCCCACATAGGAGAGGCAGTGATGGGCAAGGGAGTCCATTCAAGTGTCAGTGTTGGGATCAGACACTTGCAAGCCCATGGTGTGTATGGGGGAGTGGAGTGATCTGTCCCTCCCTACCCATGAGCAGAGCTTCTGCTAGCAGGGTGGTGTGCTGGTCACAGAAGAGTCAGCTACCTGAGAGTGCGCAGAAATGGGACAGCTATGTCATCAGACCAATTGCACACCCAAATCAGTTGAATCAGAATCAGCAGGCAAGTTTATAACAGCATATCAGCAGCTTTAAAATCTTCATCACTTCCCTCTCTCCCTCTCACCTCAGTAGTTCAATGCATCCAAGGGAGAGGTGCCTCTGTCCAACACACAGCTGCCTGGATGCAGGAGACATCAAGGAAGAGCCAGTTCACCAACATTATGTCACGCGTCAAAGACTGATTTTTATGTTTGCAGCTTACACTCAATTTTCAGATGCAGTGTGGTCGTTGTTGGGAGTGCCAAGGCTCCCTGCCCTCTTCCCACTAATGGGAACCTGCTGTGACTAGGGCCAGCCCCACCAGGCTGCCAGGAGTCTCACCAGTGGCAGACTCACCACTATAGCAGAACACAACTGGGAAACCAGTCTGTCCCACATGCAGAAAACCACTGTTTTTAAAAGGTCTTAGCACATGTCTCAGTTTACACTCCTTCTAAGTCCAGAGGGATGCAAATCACCTGGGGTGCAATGTCAGTAACATGGATTAAGTTGTGCCTGCTTATTCCAAGGCTAGATTGGGCACTTGATGCAAGTCAAGCCATGGTGAGTGCTGACAGCTATGCCATGGGGATGGAACTGGGAAGGACTGCACTCCAGGTAAATGCTATTTACTATTTCCTCTCTTGCTTTTTCCTTGTCCAACCTTTCATGATAAAGGGAGCCCAAATAAGGCCTCATATTTTAGAAAGAGATTATAATAGCAAGGATGATTGTTGTCTTTTGTCAACAGGAGAGTGAACTTTCATTTCTAAGCTGTTAACAGAATCATTCACTTCCTTTGCAAAATATTTTTTAAACAAATATAAAGAAGCTGAAGTTCTGAGAAAGCCTGTAGGCTAAATCTTTCTAAGTAAAATTCAACATCCTAAAATGCGGTTCATTATAGAGCTAGTATGAAACTCAGCTGCAAATTTTTGTAAGAATAAGGTCAGATACCTAACATCTCTTCCTCAGAGAGAAATTGTGGCTCTCTATCCAAATCTGGTCATTGTAACCAACATGGGGGCTGGCCTGGTGTGTTTTGGGGCATGCTCTGCAACTGCAAAGTGTGCTTTTGCTGATAGAAGATGATGGCAACAGACAAGTGCAGTGCACTGTCTTTTCAAGGCAAGTATCCAAGGGTCTGGCCTGGATACTTGGCAGTGGTGTTCTGCTTCTCATCCATGATGAGAAGCCCCTAAAAATACCAGGCAGAGGGCATGAAAGCTACTGCAGCCAAAGGGCAGCTCAATATAAGATACATAAATGAGCTTTAAATACTCCATCTTTTCAAACATTGGCTTGTGACCAAGTCAAAAGGCAACCCCCGAAACCTCAGAGTTCCTACAAGGTTAAGAAAATTCTGCCTCTCAGAGGTGAGTCACCTTTGAGACATGTGCCAAAGATGGTCTGGAGCAAGGATTAGAAGTGGCTGCAGCTCAGGTGAAACATGTTGCCCAGCTCTTGGCTCCAGTGGAGCTATAGAAGCAGCAGCAGAGCAGGAGATCAGTGCCTTGCCCTGCAGAGGTAATCAGTCAGCTACATCTCTATTTTGGCACTATCTGCTCTCCTAATGGGAATTTATTTGCAAGTTTAGCCTCTAATTTAGAAAAAAAATATTACAGCTGGATGTCCAACCCTGATCTGATAACACCAGGAACATTTTTGAGACAGTGCTTAAGCATTTATAACCCTGGTTGAAAAGAGTGTTTGGGCTACAAAATCTGAATCTGTATCAAAGCTTCCAGGGAAATCCAGATGAAGGATTTTGGATTGGATTCTTCTCAGATTAATCTGAAAACAAACTGAATATCCTAAATCTACCATCTGAAGCAGATATCTTTTCTCCAAAAGTAAAAGAATAATTTAAGCAGGCTTATTATTAGTTACTGTAAAACCTATTTTAAAAGTCCTACTAAAAAGATTTATAGACAACTTTCAGATGAAAATTTCCCCTTGAACAAAACTCCTTAGATTAGACTTCTCAACTCTTACTGCAGCAAAGCAATCAGTTGTATAATTCCAAATTCCCATTCACTTAAGAAGGAGTGAAATGAGGTACGACTGTGAAGTGGATGACACTACCTGGACTCCCAGGTTTGTCTCATTTTGTAAGGGAGATGCTTCCATAAATACAAACCAGTCGTATTTGAATTATTTTGAACATTACTTGCCTGGAAACTACAGCAAGACAGGGCTAAACTATAGGAAGGCACAAAGCTTTTAATGTACATTGGATTGCTGGATATTTAAATGAATATGCTTATAAGCATAGTTTTAGACAGGAATAACTCTACTGACTCAGGACAAACCTCATGCCTCTGCACTGATTCTATTTCTTCATGTTGGCAAGGCCTTATCAGTTCCCCAATTACATTATTTTGCCAAAATAAACAATATCAGGAAGAAAGGAGGCAGCAATCTGAAAAATGGCAGACATATTACTGTGTATTTTTTCAGGCTGTGACACGGTGTACCTAATTTCTAAAGACATTTCAGCTCATTGACTTGTTTTTACTAACCTGGGTGAAAAGAACTTTATGGTAGAAATATAATACTTTCTGAATTTTGCTTTATATGGATACCTCTTGTAATTTTTCCCCATCTTTGCAATATTTGCAATATTGCATCAATTTGCAATATTGATTTGCTGGCAGCATGCCTACCCCTGGCAGACCAACTCTATTCAGACTTTTGAGTACACTGTACCTTTTTCAATCTGCAGATCCCAGCGCTCGCTCCAGGAATTTTGGTGTGTTTGTGTTTCTGCCACTTCTACCTGCACATCACAGATCCACACAGCCACAGCAGCAGAGGCAAAACTTCGTAGGACAGCAATACCTCAGTGTTCAGTAACATCACTCTGGCAAGTACTTAGGGCTATGTTATCATAATAGCCTATTTTTGTGGGGGAAGTACTTTGTTTGCACAATCCCATAAGGTTTTAGGGCAAAACATGTAATTCACCAGATTTCAGGTAATCCCTCCCAAGAAAACTGCTTTCCTCTGGTGACATTGTTCAGCCACTTCTTACAATCACAAATGGTGAATTTTGAGTTGAAGAGCTCTCAAAAGGAAGGAACAGATCAAGGATGATGAAAATCTTAGCTGAATAATACTGTTAACTTGAGAATTTTCTGGTTTGTCTGGGTGTAGTTTAACTTTATTTAGTCTGAAATCAATCGATACTCTGACAAGCTGAATGCATTACTATTCAGAGAAAACACATTTTTTATTGATCAGAGAAACCACTCGTACATTTCTTGTAAACTTGAGAACTCAAACCCGGAAAGGAGCTTTTTAAAACACCAGACTTACATTCTACAGAGAGAAAAAATGTCCACCAGCAGCCCAACAGGAGCAGTTTTCACATCTTCCCTTTAAATTCAGGAGAGCTTATTCAGGGGATTGGGCCCTCAAATACAGAGAAATAAAAGTCCTTCTTTCATATGGAATCACATTTAGGTTGGAAAAGACCTGTAATATCATTGAGTCCAACCATTAAACCAACACTGCCAAATCCATCACTAAACCACATCCCTAAGTGCCATGTTTACAGATCTTCTACGTATCTCCAGGGATGGTGACTCAACCCCTTTCCTGAGCAGACTATTCCAATGGCAGACAATTCTTCTGGTGCAGAAAGTTTTCCTAATGTCCAATCCAAACCTCCTCTGGTGTCACTTGAGATCATTTCCTCTTGTCCTGACAAGAGAGTGACAGCAGAAGACACCAACCCCCACCTCCTGTTTTTAGAGAGCCACAAGGTCATGGCTGAGCCTTCTTTTCCCCAGGCTTCTCCCCAGATCTTCTCCAGAACAGCTCTAGTTCCCTTAGATATTCCTCATAAGACTTCAGACCTTTCACCAGCTTTGTTGCCCTTCTCTAAGCATACTCCAGCACCTCAATGTCCTTCTTGTAGCAAGAATTTGGGGAATCAAATTCTTTTCTTGGCATATAATTTGCCCATGAAAGCCATGTACTAATATTAATGGGAACTCTGCATATTTAGCACATCTTCAAACCAAGATTGTACATAAAATAGCAAGGTATCGATTTTCCTCTAGGATGAAAAATGCTAAAATATTTTTTCTGCAGCATTCCAATACACGTCTCTCATTTTTCCTCCTCTAGCCACTGCTTATATATCAGCTTGACTCGATCACTAAAAATCATCAGTGGCTTTCTCACACTAGGATTTTCACTTCCAAGCTCTGATAACACCTGTCTTGATGCTCTTCAAAGACATCTCCATGAAAGCAGATCAAAGATCCACGATAAAAAGACCTGCAAATGAACAATGAATACTGCTCCTTCTGCTGCCATTGTGTGTACATTGTTGTTGTATATTCAAACATAATTTAGAACATCAGTCCCTCACATGATTTCATGTGAAAAAGGCAGAGTACTCAACAGTACCAGCTCAAGAGAAAGTCTTCAGGAAGGTAACACCTTCTTTTTTAGCTACAAAAATGTCAGTACATACTCTGAAGTCCAACGCTCGGACTTTTTTAACCCCGACTCTGAAGGTGCTTTTCTTTTCTACACCAAGGCAGAGGCAACTTTCTTGCAGTTGATTTTTTCATTTCAAAAATGAATGACTAAGTTTAAGTGCCATATTTGTACTGAAAAAAAATTTTGTCATAAAATGAAGAATCATGTTATTTACAATAAAAGAAATTACTAATTGCAGACAATTATCTTGAGACTAAATTAATTGAAACAAATAAATTAATTAAAAATTAAAAGAAAAAATACTAAAATAAAAAAGGGACTTCACAAATTATTTATATGAAGAAAGTTTCACATATTGTAGCTAAATTGTATGAAGCACACATTTCTTCTCCTTGAGAAAATGTTATTGCTGAAGGCTGCTAAAAACTGTGAGTAGATATCCTCAAAGCCAAATGGTTGAGAATTTTGAAACCATTTTTATTTTCTTAATACACGGAGGAAATAAATTAAAAGATTTAGGGAAATTGAGAGCATTTCATCTTCTTGGAATAGAAATCATCCATTCTGCTACCTCGACCTCTAGGTGGCACAAAAGAACCTAAACAAAGCAGGTTTTTCTGATTTTTTTTAGGTACTGTTATGCCCTCCCAATCAGACTCCCAAACTCAACAATTCTAACATCACAAAACACATATCTGTTAAGATGTATTAAATAAAATGTCAAAATAAGTACTAAAGTAACAGCTAGTGTAGCTAGACAGCTCAGTCTTACTGCTTTTAATAGTGCATTGAGAGATAAATAATTGATTCTTCCACAGTACCTCTAATTTCCTTTCACCTTCAGCTTATAATAGTTAAAAGGAAGAATAGGTTTACTAGAAATGAAGTTAATGTTCACATTTAGTTTAATGTAAGGATCACTACAGCAGTAAAAATACATACTATACAAACCAATTTGCAGTCATAATCCAGCAGAAAAAAATAGTAACGAGCAAAATATGTCATTTACTTCTTATTTTAGATTACAGTATGTAGAAAATTAAAGAGTCAGTGAAATCACAGCCAGTCAATATTTTCTGCAGAAGCAACTAGAAATGCTGAGTTTTTTACTTAAGTGAAGCAGCTGTTGGTATGGAGATCAGCATGTTCTATGTGATTCTATGTGACCACAGCAAATTTTTATATCAGCCACCTAAGATGCACAGTACATGATGGACCCCAGCAGCCCTCAGCACACAAGAATGCCACCACAAAAGCATTTTGCTCCAGTTAAGACACCATGACATTAAACACCAGAGGATTAAATTTTCTTCTACAAAAACCCAAATGTGCGTTTGTACACTTGCCCTTGTATCAATGTTGCCATCTATTTCCTTTATTTCCTGCGTTGGCCAAATCATTTACACTCACATCTGAGGAACACTCTGAGCAAAACCAAAAGTCACATTCCCCTCCTAACCTGCTCCAGCTGTCTGCAATTACCCAGTCTGGACTTTCACTGCTCTATCATTCAAAATCATTCCTTCTTAAATGGTTTGACTCTTCCATGACTGAACAAGAAGGTATGTACAAAATCTGTTAAAGCATTATGTGGGACGTCATTTGCATCAACATGTGGTAACAGCACATTGTGTCACATGCCCACAACTAAACAGGAAAGGAGTATCTCTCACCTGGCATAGAAATCTTTTGGTGGAACAACCTCCTGAAAGAACTGTAGCTGGTACAGATAAAGTCCAATTAAGTGTCCCGCACTGAATATGGCCATTAAGACACACAGACAGCTGAATATCAGCGGATCAAATGCTTGGCAACAGGACCACCATGTGCACAGGCCCAAAAACACAAAGAAATAAACAGCTGAGGTCAAAGATGGCACCATCATACCTGTAAAAATAAAAACATGGCGTGTTAGAGAAGTGTGGGAAATATCAGCATTTGTTAAACCTTAAGTTTGACAAGATGTGTATTAAAAAAATTAATCCAATCAGTTTTCTGCTAATTATTACAATTAGCTCTAAAGACTGCTATTAACTTTGAGACTAGAAGAGAAGGATCTCCTTTTTTTTAAATTTTTTTTTTTATTTGTTCAATTCACTTATGCCATATCTCAGCACTTACAACACAACATTCTCCAGACGAGAGAATTTTCTCTCTCGTTTCCTCTGAGACGTAATTTTCTCTATGCAAATATGTTTCATAAAGCATGGAGAAAAACAGGAAGTGGCTGGAAGGGCAGATAATACTGCCTGAGACCACTGGTGTATGAATTTTAAGTATAAGGTGCTAAGGAGGCATGATGGACAAACAGTGAAAAGCCACCTCATACACATATTGAAATACCTTGACATATTAAAACAAAACGGATTCATTTATTGAAATGAAGATATTTACATAAAATCTACAGAATAATCAGTAAATGTTTGATTTTTTAAAATTCTTAACTCCTAGAAACGTGTAATTTACATATGAGAAATACTCTGCTGTCACACACATGTATATTGTTTTTGCTTTTGCACATGTAGCCCAGTATGCCACTTGAGAAAATATCCACCTGGTGAAGGGGACGCTGCTGGTAGCTCCTTTTTACACTTAGAAGTGATGAAACCAAAGCTATTCATTCATTTTAATATATATATATACAACCAGAATATATATAGTTATTTATAATATTCCCCCCATTCACTGTTTAGTTATAAGAACAATTGTCAAAATCATAAACAGAATGACAGGGCCACACAGTATCAGTACAAAAAAATGAAGCAACTCAGCATATTCCAATACCTGCCAAAGAGTTAATTTAATAAAATCAGCAGCAATTTCTTTTCTCTTAAAAATTTCCATTGTTACTCCCGCAGGTGCCAAAGTGCTGAAAACTCATTTGTTAAACGCATAATCTAATGGGCTCCTGAGGAAATTTTTCAAATACACCAACCTGCTGAACCAAGTAAAATTGTAACAACAACTTTTCCAGTGGTGATTATCATATTGCCAATAAACTCCCTCAGTTTGGACGCTAGGAAGGCAATTCTACGCAGCAGTTTTAATTTCATGGTCTCCTCAAATTCTGCTTCTCCACAGTCGTCATCATCCAGATCTTCTTCATACATCAAGGCATCATCTGGCTCTAATTTTTCTCTTACAGCCTAAAGGAGAAGGAAGGAAAGAAAAAAGGAATTTGAAACTAAAATCCATGCATATATTATTTAACAATGAAGTCTTCTTACAGTCTTTGACTACGCCAAGTAGTGAGATCTAAGAAAGATGTACTAAAGCTAGAGATGTACATTGATGGCTCCAACATCAGAATTGTCTCAAAAGAAAAGGATGTTAAGGGTGGTCTCTGGGAAAGGCTGCATTCCTCCCACATGTGCACAACAGTCTGCTTGCTCATAAACATGAAATTTGGTTTGATTAGTTCAGCATTCTTAGATAAGCATCTTGCTATCTAATATCTTTTAAACTGCTCTTTGCCTCAAAGGCTTCAGTTATAAGATCCAACAAGAGCAACCCCCGGTTGATATTGCTCAATGGATCTCACTTTCCAAGCCTGTTTTTCATCAACCTTTTCTCTAAACGTAAAACCTGGAATAGGGCAAGTAGGAGTGATCTGGAACAGGGCAACAAGGGCTGAAATGGATGGACAGAAAACTCATTGGCTACTAAAGGGCAGTTTGGGAGAGAAAAAATGGACTAAGGAGAGGCTTGGGGAGGGAATGAGAAATGTGGAGATAAACTGATGGTGGAAAAAAAGGTGAAAATGTGAGCAGGAGAGACATAGTGAAAGCTTGAGTGATCTACCACAATTTAGCAGGGGTAATGAGACCAGTGACTTAGAACTACACAATGGAAAAAATAAGGAAATGTGGAAAGGCCCCTCATACTTGAGCAGTTCAGATTTGGCAGTGGTCTTCACCATCAAGCCTCCATCGTATCTTGGAGACCAGGAGATATACACAACTATTGAATGATGCAGACTAAATCATCAACCCACAGTGAGAATCTGTAGGATTAGCAAGAGGCCCACACAAAGATAAAATTTATGGAAAAATTAGTCATCCATGGAAATGTAGGGGCATATTAAAAAAAAAAAAAAAGAGTTTTGAGCCAGGTTCTCATTTGGTGTAATATAGAATAGCTTTTTTGGCACTAACTTAGACTTGTATTAGCTAACACTAGTTCTGGCCAAACCGTATCTGTGTGTGTGAAAGTCAAAAAGAGAGATTATTGGTATTTTTCATCAGAATAGCTGTTTTATATTTATTGGTGACCTTTGGCAGAAAAGAATCCACAATAACAGATAAGACTGCAGTAGGAATAGATGAACCCTCAGTCAACTTAACCAAATTCTTCTGTACCATAACATTATGTGGATTTCCAAAAGAACAAAATTCCCTGTAGATGCCTTCACTCCTTCATTTCATATCTAAGTTTGTTGCCAGCTTTCTCCTCTTACTTCAGAGCATTAACATTGTTGTGAATGCCCAGGGAAGCAAACAACCAAACAAACAAACCCCCAGACAAACCTGCTTATTCTAAAGAGTCTCTGTTTTACAGACAATGAAATATGTAATAAATACAGGAAGGCTAATCTGGGCAATCTTAATTTCTCTTGGATTTATTCAGCTATTTCACTAGCAATACATATTTTACATGGGCTATAGTAGAATTTTAATTGCTTTCTTAATGTCACCATTCACCTATATAGCTCTCAAAATATAAATTATTAGCTCCTTATGTAAAATAATAGCCCAAATGGCAGCCCAAACATGCAGTCATCACATTTCAGGCCATTCAGCACAAAGGCATTCTGTCTGTTCATCGCTGCTGCTCATATCTGAGCTCCTATCCCAAGGATAGGAAACATTAAATATTCAGAAACAACTCTGACAGTAGGCACAGTGATACTTTCTGTCCTAACTTTTGCTGTTTCAGTGAGAAAATTAAACAAGGGCGAAAGTTACAATCCTTTTTGCTTGTGTCACAAATGCTAGATTAACATGTTCTTCACCTAGTCCTTTAGGGTGCAATCCTGCTCCTCCTGGACTGGTTCTGGTGCTCTGTGCCTTGAGCTTAACACAACCAGTGAACAGTGGAACCTCCAATAGCGTCCATACGCCAAAGAAAGAGAATGAGTGGGACTGATGGGCATTTAAAGGGTATGAAATGGCACACTTACTAAACATGGATCTGTGTGAAGGAGACCCTGTTTCTTCAGCTTGTGCCTTCAGGTTGCTGAGGACAGTATGCATTAAAACATCGACTCACTTAAAAAGTGTATAGGAATCACTTAAAAATAAATAAATTACTTCATGGAAGGCCATCAGGATTCATCTCTCTTTGAATACTATGTTAAACATGAAGAGAGGATTCATATATTTATTACAGCTTAAAATTATACATGAATTATACATAGAACAGGAACAGGAAATAAAAGTCTGAAGAATCACAGAAGAAAATAAAAAAATATTCTCCAAACAAGCAGAAAATGTTCTTGTGGGGAAAATGAAAATAATCAAAATATTTTTAAGTATAAATTGGAGGAAAACACACAATATCTTCAGACAATAAAATAAAAAGGAGGACACAGAGGTAAAAAAAAACACACAAAAACATTGCAGTGAAAGGTGGGACTTAATACCCTTTTCTGTCTCTCATTCCTACCTTCCTTCCTACCCTCAGGTGTAAAATGCCCAAATTCATACTGCTATCTCCTCAAAATGGATCTCTGGATGTTCTGTCATTACTAGGACCATATTTTTTTAACTATACTAGGCTATTTAATCTTACTTCATTGATCTAAAGAACATTTAGGCTATATTTTGCCTTGAGAGTTAAGCATTAATAATCTAGTCCTGACATGTATGACATAGCACACCCATGGAGAAGCACCAGGGAAGAGGATATTTCTATGGACCAGGATATAAATGAAGCTGAGAAGGAGGTGATGGTCCAAAGTTTCCATGGACTGAGGCTTACAAACTTTAAGTATAGCTAAAAGCTTCAAAGTCAACGAGTTACCAAAGAAGTTAACGTTTCTCGGTTTTTAGCTTTTATTTAGATATGAAAATATGAATTCCAAGTTCAGCAAGAAAATTAAGACGTCACAAACATTCACAGGAAATGCAGAACAACCTACTTCTGGTGTTACTGAAGTCATTGGATGTTGGAAAGAAAACTTCAGCTCTCTGAACCTCAGGAAATACCAAACTGATTTCCCAAGTTTTCCCTCTAAAACTGCAAAAGTCTGTTGGGAGTTGGAGTTCTTCAACCGCTCTCCTCAGTTTAAGACAAGCTGGCAAATTGGATTATCAACAACAACCATAATATGGAGTCCCAGAAGCTTTTTCAGGACAGATGCATGTTGGCTTGCAGCTTTTCAGGACAGCCAGAATTATAAATTATATGGCTGTGCAAGAATTGCCTGGTTTTGTTGACACAGTTGATGATTATGTCAGCAAAGACTATGACAGCTAAACAGCTCTAGGTTTGATTTTACTTCCTTTTTTAAAAAAACAAATTATCTGTTTTTAACTCATTATCCAGGATGAAAGGCCATTTTCCTTTGCAGAAGTAGATGAAAGGCCATGTTCCAGTGCATGTCAAAAAGACAAACTTTGGATTCCCTACTCTCATATTCACTTCCCTCTAACTGGATCATCTGGGCTGGCTTTCCATTTTCTCACATTGAGCACTTCAAATTGCAGAAGGCAGGCAAACATTGAACAGTTTTCACATTCAACATGGTGATAATGTGCTTGTTGTTTTAACACTTTCTGATGATTAAAAAGCTATACAAGTATGCACTCATCACAGAACGCCATTACTCCAGTCAGACTGCTTTGCAAAGCTCTTTTTTACTATGTGGATTAGTCTAAAGCTACAAACCCGTGCTACATAGGCTACAGTTAGAAAAATACTTTTACTTCCATAATAAATTACCTATTATGCAATTACAGGATCCCTGTGGATGCTGATTAAATCAAATAAACTTCTCCATTCAAGGAGTATAGAGCATTTGTGAAGCCATAAACATGTGTTTCCATGACCCTTGCTCCGCAGAGCAGGGCCCCAGGACTTTTTATAAACAAACTAAATGCAGTTTAGGTTTTTTAGCAATCATGTGGAAGTCCCTGGAGTATTTATTGTACAACACTTTTCTAAACTGCCAAATTGAGATAGAGAACAGGCAAGGAAACAGTGCAGCTCCTGTGGCAGCTATGGCAGCTACTATTGTGGCCAGGGCCAGAATGTCCATTAGCTACTTTGGGGGCTGCTTTTTCAACATCCAACTTTTAAATGTTTCATCTGGTACAGTATAAACACTACTGCACAGAGATATCCTCTAGTCCCAGAGTTGTATTTACTAACAGGAAGCCTTAACTCTAACCTAAACTTCATTTTTGCTTCAGAGCAACCCTTGCTTTGCACCTACTTTTAATAGTATGGTGCCTGTAAACACAAATTTTTCTCATTTACTGACTTTTCGATTCTAGAGGGGACACAAATTAAACCATTCAAAAATTCAAATACTGACAGCAACAAAATTTAACTGGCCAGAATTATTGCAACTAAGGGGATGCAAGCCTCATAACTCCCACCCCTATGAATACTTTGCAGTAATTATTGGGACCCCTCAGGCATGCACTGCTAAGCTCATAAGACAAGTTCCTATGGGGATTCAGATGCTTCTTCCTTACACCTGGCTCATAAATATTGTAAAAATAGCCTCTTTTCAGTATTTTGACATTTCCTCCCAGCCAGTATCAGGAAACAAGCAGAGAAGAATGGGAATGCTACACTTTTCTAGTTGCAGCATTCCAGACCTCAGCACAGACTTCTAACCCCTGCTGCTGATAGCCACACCACATTCTCTCAAGTGGGCTGGACTGTCTACATGCTGCCCCATAGTTTGTGTGCCCTGGGACTCACAGTCACACCATCCTGCTGACACTGCCTCTGTAAAATTGTGATTTTCTCAAGATATCACCAGCCAGAACTACTTCTTTACCTCTAATCAGAGATTTTTATTCCATACCTGTAATAGAGTAACACAGATAGAATTTATTAGACATTAAGTCTGTTAAAGGCATTAGGCCCAAGTTTCTGGACTTCTCATTTCAAAAAACCCCTGTAATGAGCAGCTTGGTTTGGGAATGATCTGAGAAAAGCTACGTGATTCAATTATGCCAGCAGAACAACAGAAATAGACTCCCTCTCTCTCTCCTCTCACACTTAGTTCAATTGCCTCCATAGTCACTTAGCTACTCCATTCAACCTATCATAACATGACTGAGTTCCCCACTAATTTTGCTCTAAGAACCCTCTTCCCCCCCTTAAAAAAAGATCTTCAGCCTTTAAATATAATATAGTTGCAGCAGTAGGAAGAATTAATTACTTACCTGCTTTTAGAAGCAGCACATACATAAGTGCATATAGAAAAAATAATCAAAATAACACAATATTACTTAGACAGACACAGCTGTGAGCACAAAAGCTGGAAAAGAAATTGAGCTGCTACTTCTTTTACCATCAAAGGAACTGCAAGCCCTTAATGTGATATAAGTGACTGTAGTTTTAACCTGCGGTCAATACTAAACCATGTTAACACAATCATTTATTGAATTTCCAATTTTGCAAGAAAGCATAGACTCCACTGCTGTTCTGAAAGCATCAGCATGTGAGAAGCTGATGTCCTTGCTTTTCCTGCCATGGAATAGACTCAAGCATTTCCACATAAACAACTCCCACATGTCATTGAACTTGATTCCTACAGAAATGGGGCTGCTCAGCAAGAGCCTTCTTTAAGGTCATCTTGTGTGAGGTACATAGGGTCTACAGAGAGCCAGAGGGGAACATCAGGCTGCCCACACATGGGGTGGGCATGGAGAGGTAGCTGCAGGCTGGAAGAGAAGAAAGAAACTGTTTGACTTCAGGAGAGGACCCTGCGAAATGAGCTGAATTAATCAAGTGTGGGACTGCAGTGAACATTTTGGAATGTGTGACATTAATGAGACAGGTGCATCTTGGAATTTAAGCAGTTTATTTTCATAATTTATATTACTCATCTGAATCACTGAAAAGAAAATCCTAAATTAAGTCATATAGATCTTACTGAAAAATTTTATCACTGGTACATCTTAAGTGTGCTAAAGCTTGGATTAAAGACCTACACAGAATGTAGATGTAGATCAGAAGTAATGTTCAGTGTGTTTGCAGTGTTTTATAGTAATAAATGCCATACACACACCCCCACAGCAAAATCTCCTGTGGGAAAGAGTAGCGCATTATAAAAAAAAGGATCAGTTATTTACTGGAAGCACATAGGGACAGAAGCATTTAACGAGTCAAAGGAAATGAAAAATAAATTAATAAAGACAAGCCCAGTTCTGAATCAGGATAACAGGAAGGCAGCCCATTCAATCCTGTATACAATAGATATTGTACTGAGAGAACCAGAGATTATTTCACTTCCCAAAGTACCCATCACACCTGAGCAAACACTGAGTGATTTCAGCACACGGCTCACTGGGCCAATATTGAAATACAGTTTCACATCTTGACTTCAGAAGGTTGTCAGGCACAGAAGCCAAATGCAAGAGAGAGGGGAACTCACAGGCTGAGTTCAGTGGTTTGGCCTGAGACAAACACTTATTTTTTAGTGAAAATGGAAGTGAAGGAAGGGTTGGGCTGTGACTACAAGGCACAATGCAGTTAACTGATCTAGAGCAGGTATGCACAGCACCCATATGGAGTAATTCCTGGCCCAAGAAATATGCATGCTGTACCAGTATGCTTCTTGCTAAGAAGGAGAATAAATAGCCCAACCATGGTGCTGTGGTTATTTGCAAACCAAAGTGATTTGGGTACTTCTCCAGTACCACCCTGAAGACCCTCTGACTGCTGGGATGAATTGGAGAATGGGACGTCTAATCTACAAGAGGATCCAAAGTCACTTGTCTTCTGTCTTGCAGAACAACCTTTAAAGAAAGATGTGGGGTTTTTATCCCAAACTATCAGAGAAATTAATTCAAGAGAAGGAAACATTGAAGCAAAAAGAGCAGAAGAACTAAAAGAAAAAGAACTAAAAACTTTATAATGCAGCTATGAATATATGCAGTATAAATCAGATGTTTTCTAACCACCAGGAGAGCAAAATTACAGAACAGGGTAATTTCTGAAACAATGGGATGAAGGAAAATTGCCCTATTTTTGAGATGGTGCTTCCTACCTTCAGAGGGAATTGTGTGATACAGCTGCCTGCAGTAACAGCAGACTGAATTCCGCAAGCCAAGAGATTTTTCCTGCTGTGTTATTCATCACTTAGGCTGTCCAAAGGCAGTAGCATTCCAGGATTTTAATCTGCTGGTTAATAACTCTGTGTCTCAAAGTTTGGAAGGAAGAACTGTTAGTAACCCCAGTGAAGAGCTGCCACGAGAAGAATTGCATCCTGTCATGTTTCTCCCCGGAACAGGACAGGTGCACTGAAGTTTCCTGCCCAGCAGGCTGACAGCCTTTGGTAACACACAAGGCACTGCACTATGTAACATCATGTAGCTGCAGCCTGCTCTAGTGTAATTACGTATTTGTGTTAAGACTTATCCAAAGACATGTGCATCAAACCAAGGAGCTAATGTAACTTGTAAACTTTTGACCCTTGTTAAGATGAGATGCATTAGAATTGTTACTGAGGGAGGCAGCTGCGTAAGGTCTGGCAAACTTCACCACTACAAACATCACAAGTAAAGAGATAAGGGAGACTCATCTACTCTTTTTTAAACCACAGGAAAAAAAAAAAATTAAATCCTGTTTATACCATGTTCAAAGCACACAAAGACCAAGTGGGTCTGACCAGTTCTCCAGAGGTCAGAACCAGAGAAACATTAATAAACAATTAGAAAAAGTGAGCTTGTGCTGTGCTTAATATGGACAAGAAGAAAAAAGATGAGGAATAATAGAGGCATCATCAGGAAGGTCAAAGAAACCAAAACATTCTAACCCTCGCTAAGAAGTTCTTTTTCCACAATATTTCCCACAGTAGCAATAATTTTCTATCTCAGAAGAGAAGCAAATATTGAAAGAGGAGTTGCATATGGGAAGAAGATGTTTAGAGAAATCAGGGCCAAAGCATCCCATGTTAATTACAGCTAATCAAGTCAGGGGAATGTTTGATACTGGTAAAATCGAATTATATTAAGACACAAACACAAAGTAATAAATCACCTAAGAAGAAATATACCCATCAAAGGTTTCAAGAAAAATGGGATGGTCCTGTGGACAGGGTCATGGGCATCACTGCAAACTGCTTAAGGCAGGTTACATCTGAAGGCAAGAAGAATGAAACTGCAAAGACTGGGACATCAGACCTTTCTCAGAGCTGTTATCTTCTCTTACGCAGGACATGCAATAGGTGATATGCTGGTATAATTACTCAGTCCCAAAATCTCTGAACCTAATAATCAATGTCATAATATTATCATTTAAACCAACACTAACACCTTACCTGAAATGCTGTGGAACTGAAAATCTCTGTAGCTCAAAAGAATATTGCAGAGCTATAGATTTTTCAGAAAAAGAGGTATTTAAAATGACAAAAGAAATTAAGAAAAACCCCCAGAGATTGCTTAGCTTTAAAAGGTCAAATATAGAAGATAATAAATACATTTGACTTCCCTTATATCATCTCACTCTAATTTATAACATGTAATACAAGGACCTTCCATAAAATTAAAGAGTGTTAAATTCAAAATAAAATCAAAATACACTTATTAAATTGTGTAAGTCCTTGCTTCATGACACCACTGAAGCCAAGAAATTAATGAGGTTTTAAAAGAGTCTGGATAATTATATGTTTAACAAGATTATTCAGAGCAGCTATAATTATAAATAACTTGTTTTTGGAAGGGATTTGAAACCACATGGTTTAGGATTAAAGTCATTCTCACACTAGGAGAGATCAGGATAAACTGTAACATTGCAAAGGGGTATTCTCTTACTCACTGTTGTTCTTGCCCAGCAGATACCAGCTACTTTCAGGGTAAGTATACATGGGTCTAAATGTGTCATTCCTGCGCTAGAAAGTCCTTGGATAAGGCATGGAACATGGGAACAGTTCTCAGAGCCTGTCTGTTCTGTCCTGTATGGAATGTACTGCAGTTACACTTGGGGACCTGGACCAAGTGAGAGCTCTCAATGCCCTACGTGCTCAAGGTAGGAGGAAGGCAAACAGCCTGCCACTGTCCAGAAGGACAAAGCTAGGGAACCAAGCATTTTACTGCTTCTGCATGCCAAAGGACACAGGAGCCAAGACACAGATGAAGTAATAGACTTGAGGACACAAACCAAGTTCATGGCCAAAGTGAGAACTATGCTGGTCCTCCTGATTCCAGCCCAGTATCTTGATCCAGGCCAAGCTCTCCTCACATTCTTCTCAAACTTTAGTTTATTTAAAAAAAAAAAAAAATCCTCTATTTCCTTTTTCTTTTCAATTTTTGAGATCCCAAACAAATCTCTGACTTCTGCAGAAAAGAAGATGGGCAGAAGCTTTGGGACCAAGCTTGCCTCAGATTATGAGACAAAGCAAGAACCTAATGGCCCTACTTGCTTTCTAGGACATTGTGCATGAGAAACAAGCTTCAATGGGCAAGGCAGTGAATGCCTTGGGAGGAAGTTGCATTGATGACTACAACAGGTTTTTTTTCAGTTAAGATCAACACCTCTTCTAAAGTTTAACTTGTGCAATTGCAGAAGGATTTTCCTTCCTGCCACTGTCACTTAAAACATCAAGCAATTCATCCACAGTCTCAAGAAAAGGCTACTTCCTTTCTAATACCTATCAGACTGTATATACTGTATCTGCATTTTGGCACATAAACTCCCATCTGCTCCAAATCAAAAATGTCGTACTTTCAGCTGCAGCTGGGAGTTAACTGTTGTTTCTTATTTTCTTCCACCTTTCACACCTTGTGACTGGCATTATGCTTTTCGGCATTTGCAACCCAGGCCTGTCTCCAGCTGTATTCACCTGCTTTAAATTTTCTGAGCCCTAATAAAAAGGGCCTGCAGACACGTTTGCTCCAAGTGTGCAACCATTTAGGGGTGGTAATGAGTTGGACTGCAGCCTGGTATCTGGCAGACCTTCCTAGTCCATGACTCACTGTTAATTAAAACCACACTCTTTGCTTATTCCTGGGATAGCGTTACTTACAAATAATTGAGAGTCTCACTGCCTTAGAGCCTCCTCCCCCAGTTCTGTTCTGTAGAATAAACTTTTCTGATGGAGATCTGTTTCCCTTAAAGTTGGATGCAGCGTAATGGAGAAAGACATAAATTTTTCAATGAATCCTTGTTGTTCTTAATTTGGATTCTGATACGTTTTCTTGGTTTGAATTGCCTATCAATCCACAAGCAATATGATCCATCATGGCTGGTTTCTGGAGGCTACTGCCATGCCAAAATACAGCACACAAACTACTGCTCAACTGGAAGCATTTTTACAGCATGCCCATGTATCAACTGAAATGTGATGGGCTCACACAGACCTTTGAAAAAGTCAATTTTAGCAGTATTAAACCAATTATTAACAGGTTTTCCTATACAAAAATATTAGAAAGAGAAAATAGATTAACCTTTATTTTTTAATTAAGCCTGTTTTGATAGTATTTCACTCTCCTGCAAAGCAGAGATGTGGGAATCATTCAATGTAAATAATTTAATGCAAGAAGGTAAAGCTTCAAGACACTGCTTTGACTTGGAAGTGCTGATTTCTTGATTTATAGAACCATCCATGGCTAGGCATCTATCAACTGAAAATTACCTCTCTAAAGGCTCTACTAAGGCTGTTTAAATCAACTGATGCATTCTTAACGAAATCTTCTACCACAAATTTCTGAGGACTAGTGGCAGGAACTCTCAGCAGGAGCTCTTCAACTTCAGAATTGGCTACAGGACTGGTCAAACAAACCCAGGACTATTTCCCTTGGAGGTACAGTACCAACCTCAGCATTTTTCCTAAAGTGTCTTTTTGTAGGACAGCTGTTGCTGCAAGTCAGTTTGTGTTTTCTAATCCAATGGAATTACAGCATCAGTAATGAGCTGCACCAACATAGAACCACAGGCATCAGTCAGCTCCTGAAGAATTCAAAGAACTGGTCACTTACTAAGTCTTCCTTTTTCCAGTGTACTCTACCAAGAAAGAATTGAAAATTACATGAAACCTACATAGTTTGGATTCATTTTAGACCGTGCCAACATTCCCCCAAATTCAGACATTCAGTGGCCTCATCTGCATATGCATTAAGTTCCTTACAGTCAGCCCTGACAAATACTTATTCCTAGCAGATTCACCTGCTTCTGCTTCCTCCTCCTACTAGCAGTTATGTGCAGACAGCTGAAAGAGAAAACTGAGGTGTGGAAAAATATGTTTAATTGGTATTTGATTTTCCACTCTCCAGTTCATTCAATCTTTAAAAAGCCAGCAGATTACTGTGTTGCAGGTTCATCAACCTGGCTGTGAAGGGCAGAATTCCTTAAAGTATTTGGGATGCCCTCACATAACAGAAAATACTATCCCTTTTTTAAAAAAATGTCTCTGATAGAACTTTGGGTGTCACTAGATCCAAACACAGTAGCTATGTTCACTAAATATTCTGCAATGCATGCAGTTTACAGAACACAAATAATATTCACTGGGTTTTGATGTGAAGAATAACATATTTACACATATTTCTATTTGCCCAGCATTCATATTTCTCTGCAGTCAGAGTTTTCTTCTCTCCCTTCTTCCTCCCTTGTGGAATACCCTTTCCTTGGCATTGAGGTAGCCAGTCCAGGACCAGCCCAATGAAAAGCTGCACTCTGCCATGCAATTAGTGCTTGTTAGCTCCGTTTTTTCCTTGCACTGGAACTACTGAACCCTGCCTGGGAGCCAGCACCCATCATCTCCAAGACACTGAGCTCCCTTTGACCCAGACTCCAGCCTCAGGCTCACCTCTGAACCAAAGAAAAAGTGAATAACTAAACAGCATCATCTGGTTTCAGAGGAAGAAAACTATGCCCATCTTTCTTCTGAGTTGCTGCCATCAGATTATTCCTGTTTTGTGCTTATGAATACCTTCTTTTCAGAAGATCAAGAGCACCAAAGAAGTTTGTTGGAACTTACTTTGGTAAAATAAAATTCGTTTAAGACAAGAGCTGAACACAAACCATGCTAGTAAGCCACAATTCTTCCTTTTCTGGGTATAGTCCACGGTTCTAGCCTGCTGCAAAATCCATTTTGCACAGTTTCAACGATAAAGCAGATTTAAAGCTGATAAAACCGAGTTCCAGGAGACACAAAGCTTTGCATACGCACATCAAACCCTACATATCCTCCAATGTGCAGTTAAAACACTGCAACCTTCAGGCAATCCTCAGCTGCCAGGAGAGCCCATAAGAATTCCAACTGCAACTGAGTATAAAGCACAGTCATGATATTGATCTCTCATGTGCTAGAAACTTGACCAGCTTCTGGCACTGCCACAATCCAGACAACCAGGCAACATGAAGAGAGGCCTCTTTTTACTCTATATTGTGGCACCAAAATGGGCAACTGATCCCCCTAAGTATTTCACCCACTTCAAAGTTCAATTTCTATTTGAAATGAGCAAATTGAAATTGTCTCCCCTAAAAGTGGTGTTTTGAGAGTAAAGAAAAAACATTCCCCCCCCACTATGTAAAAGAAGACAGAAAATGAGCCCCAAGCCATGCTAGACAGTCTGATAAAAAACATGTTAAGATTAGTAGTAGGAATTTCTCTGCACCCTGGCCTGAATTCCCACTGTGGCTTTTTACATTATAAAATTGTTTTCCTCTTTCTGTGGATTTTTCTGCATTTGATATCTCTGCTACTCTTCTCCCCACTAGTAAAAGGCACAGCAAACACATCAACACTTCCAGCTAAGTCATTCCCCCAAATCATCCTCAATCTGGCTCAGTATGACCAAAGTTTTAGGTAACCCCTTCCATGAATTTAGTACACATTCTCTCTTCCATTCTTTAAGAGTAATTTCTGATAATCACTCAGATGCTTCTGTTATACTTGGATAACGAATTTGGAAATAGGAATGCTATCTAAGAAACTGAGAACAGTAGGTAGCAGAATAACCTTGTCAGATTTAACCAAGAGCTCTGATGAAGAAAAACTTGTGCTGGACTCTCGTGATTGTTTCTTGACTCAAAATTATTTGAAAAATCCTGTAGCATATCTACCACTTTTCATATTCTGTTTTATGTTCTCAACATAATAACTTTAGATTTTTCCAATTTAAAACCAATCATTTCATTTCCTGAAAGAAAGTTTACTTCTTAACATAGCCAGCCCTCATGAAACCATTTCAGAACACAGGAATGTCAAAGCTCACTAAAAGCCATACAGATAGAAATGTGTATTTGATACCATCTCCTCATTTTCAAACTGCATGTTCCACTGTGCTGCATCCTCCGTTACTGGCTTCTGAAACATGTTGCGGCAGATGAGCCATATTGTCAGACTAGCAATGAACATCCCAATATCTGGTACAAATAGTCTGATCACGTTCCCAGCATCTGCTCCTTTCACACTGTATGGGATGAAAAAAACAACAAAAAAACAAAGAAACATTTGTTACTTGTAATGACATTTTCAACTGGAACAGAAAGTAAGCTCAAGGCAAAGAAAAATCCCCAAACCCCCAGTAATAAATCTTTGCAATATGGGAAATATGAAGATGATCAAGGAACTCTAGACAGACAGATACTTTTGCTCTCCAGAAGTACAGAATAAGTGATTATTTGTTGGGAGCTTCCACACTCATATTTTAGTGATATTTAGTATTTTGATTAACCCAATTATGAATCAATTTTTTTGAGAACAATACAGGAATATCCTCCGAATTAAACAAGAAAGGATTCAGCTGAGTACCTAGGAAATCCATCTATATGAAGCACAATCCTTTTATTCCTTGCAAAGACAACAGCATCCAGGTCCACCAAAGATGAAGGTGTCCACCCTTAATTATGCCCTAATCCTTCCTCCTGGCACACAGAGGAATAACCAGAAAGCCTTTAACATTTTATCATGCTTTATTATGTTAACTGTTAATACATTTTATTCAACAGACTACCTTAATACCTTTTTGGGTATTTAAGTACAAATATTTAAATGCTAATTAATGTGTTCAATTCCTGCCAAGGAAGACTTTCTTCTCCTCTGAAAGATCTGTAAGGCATGATGATTTTTATGTAGGAAAAAAATTGCACTGTATCTTTGTGCAGATTTAATTGCTTATGCTAGGAAACAACTTTCTGGATTTGGATGTGGTGTCTGAATTTAGTTCACTGTTAAAAAAGAGAGCCTGGATTTAGGTTTAGTGGCACACAACAGTTTATTAAGCTGCCGAATGCACATATTAAACTCTCAGCTATTAATGAGAGGATATAATTGTAATTATTTGCAAGTATGAAGTTAAGGCTTTTTAAATGTGCAGCTCCAATTTTATTTTTTTGTAGGGCTTTATGTCTGTAATCAGTTCTGAGGACAGGTGAGGCATCTGTATAGTTCCTTAGGCACAGATGAGAGCAAGAGCAGTTCACAGCCTGAACTGGTAGAAAACCTAGTAGGTTGTTTCACAGTTTTGTCTTTACAAAGAAAGAGGCCACCTCTGGCCTTTCCTCATGGCAGCTTTGAAGCCTAAAAGAAACTGTTTGTGAAGCAGTTACCTGCAACTGCTGTGATTAAATGCAGGCCTGGAGTATCAAAAAAGTCTCTAATGTGATTACAATACAACCACTGTCGAGAACTGTGTGGGTCTGCTCATACACCCACGATCAAATCCAACATTTCCATCACTGCTGCTGACCCAGCTTTTCCACTGATGTGTATCTTGCAAAATAACATATGCTTGAAGTGGGAATAAGGTAAGTGATCATAAAGCTAGCTTTAATGTTTGTTTCAACAGCTTAACCTTGAATCGTCATGCACTGTATGGCAGCTAAATAGCTTGAAAATATTTTGCTAACAGCTTTCAGTTGTCCTGAAACAGAGAAAAAGAATTAAGTAATTGAAAGGCTTACAAAAGAGTTAAATGGCAAAGTCCTTGCTGGACTGCTTGCTTGTTTCTTGTGCCACTGGGACCAGCACAGCATGATGCAGACACAACTGGCCTATGAGAGCATGTCCTCTCATTACAGAAAATCCAGGCTTGACGTGAGCCCCGCATTCATTTTGCAGTACAGTGGCTCTTACTGTCACTGAAGATTAGCCCAGGCTGCACTTCAGGAGGAAGAGGTAAAAAGTACATGTTTAATGAATCTTTTTCCCAACAACAGAGCACATGGGTTTCATAATAATGTTAATGAATTTTTTTCAGTAATCCTGATCACTATGCTGAAACAGGCCTGTTAAACTGGTTTTACTAAATATCTGGCAAAAAAAAAAATCTGAATTCTTGATTCTGAAAGTTTCACTTGAGTATTTTTTCGAAACAATTGAAACACACCCTCAATCCAGAATTAATTATTATAAGAACAACAGAAATTTGCTAGGCTCACATTGAGAATTGGGTCAGATAACTTCCACGTAACACTTCCGTAGGTGATTTTTTTTCTTTACACATATCGGGAGTCTTAATTAACTGAAAATCGAAAATTAATTTTGCATCACTTCTGAAGTCCGTCAGATTCAACTACTCACATGTGTACAAATTAAAAAGTGGCAGCCTTCAAGCACCAGTGCTTCTTAGCCACACCAGATTCTCCTTCCGCACATTGTACTCCCATGGAGCCACGCTGTGTCTTCCTCTGCATATCCCACTCTCCAAACTAAGGGGATACCCCTGTAGGAGCCCTGCCCTTGGTGCAGCTCACATTTCTTTCCAAACCAAGTGCTTCTGATCTTTCGAAATAAATCATTTAGTGTGTTGTTGTGAGAGATGTAACATACAGCTCAGGCTAGCAACAGAAAGCCTGAACAGTGATATCTAACCGTGGAGCAGGGAAAAATTCTGCACATGAATAGTTTATTCACCAAAACTAGTTGCAAATGTATGCTGTCCCCACTTCCCCATGAAAAGGAAAACAGATTGACCTTGGCGTGATAATTAAAAAGGAAACAAAAGATCACTTGAAAGTAGAGAAATGTATATTCTCCTGTATGGCAGAATAATAAACTGCTTCATTTGACCCCAAGTAATTTGCTCCCAATTTTTTTCACAGCATAAGTTAAAACAAAAACCAGTTATTCCCACTTGCTATCTCTGGCAATACAAAAAAGAATGGCAAATACTGTGATCATTCCACAAACATTTCTCACTTTATTTGCGCATTCACACATGGTCATATTTTGCATTTGATAACAGTCTATACATTGTGCTCTTTCCTCCGAAAGAGGCTTTCAAACTATGAAGTTAAACAGAAGAACAGGAAACCTATTCAGATCTCCCACAACAACTTTTTTTTTTTTTAATCCCTGCAAGAATCTCATGGTGTTCAATGAATTGGTCATAGCCTTTGATCTACAGCTGGTAAAGCATAAGTTATTCACTTAAACCAAATAATTTACCTACAGGGCAGCTTTAGTTGTAATAGATACCAGTGATTGAAGCTTATAACTCAGCCAGAAACATACTCTGCAGTATAATTACAGCAAATGGCAGCTTTAGTTTTTCCTTCTTTCTTACAGGATGCAGAAGAAAACAGCATGGACATGCACACACCCTCACATCCCCACACCATAAAATGGATTAAGGGTTTGAAATGTTTTTTTTACTTTCCCTTGACCAAATCAATCAAATTGCACACAATTTTTAAGAGCCTACTACAGTCAGGGTTGCAAGAGTTACTCTGTAAAAAATAACTTTTGTAGGACAAAAGGAGTTTCATTGACTTTTCTGTCAATATGTGAAACTGTTTTATCATATCCACAGACTCCTAATATGGCAGTTTCATCATCAGACAATGTGTTCATCTGCTGATTTCAGATGAATACTTGAAAGTTACTACTTTAGAAAGGGATCTTCTGTATTTTCTGTGTGTATACAGAATTCTTCTAGGACAATGTGACCCTGGTCTATTCCTGAATTTCTCTGCTGCTCAAGAAACTAAGCAAAATTCCCTACTTTATCTGCATTGAGAATAGAGTTAGCTGTGGACACACATGTTAATACCATTCTCTTAATTCGTGTACACTCCCTGGTAGTTGAACAAAAAAACAAATGCCAGCTTAATGAAACATGACATTCTTGTTTGAAGCTGTAGAAATCAGAATTTCAGTTTTCTTAAAATGAAATTTCCACCTTTTGCCTTTCTAGAATAACTGTTACTCACAAACTAAAATAATTCATCTCCTACTGAATGTACAAAGCTTTGGTGAACAGTGAAGTGTTAATCTGGCCTGATTTCATTTTTTAGAATGGCAGACACTCTAAATTCCTCTTTTTTTCAGATTTACAGAATAAAACCAGAAAGGCAGCAGAGCTATTAGAATTGGAACTGCAATGGTTTCAATTTTACAAAAAAGTGAAATATATAGCAGCACACATGAGACACCATGCATAATGTAAAAAATAGACCACGTATAAAATGAATGCCACCAGTCTTCAACTTTAAATACTTAGTATTTTGTTACAAATAAACAAAAACTGGAAAGAACAACCAGTCTTTCTTAAACATAACTAAAATTAATGCAGCAATGTATCACAATGTTAAGCTTATGTTAGACAATAAATAAGATAATGATTCCAGATTAAAGAATTGTAAAAAGTTGATTTTATATTGGATACTGGGTAAACAAAATATTTTAAAGGTTTGGGTTTTTTTTTTCAGTTTTAAAATGTTATCAAGGGTCTAATTCATGCGTTCTACATCTTTCCATACATGCATTTATCTTTCCTCTTTTCCCCTCAGGGGTTTTCTGTAGCATCTCTTTACTTTCTAATTAATTTAATATTAAATTACTGAATTAACAGTTAGCAAGTGATAAACTAAGGAAGAGATGCCTAGATGCTAATAATTTCCATTCATCTCTTTGGTGACTGTGAAACATCTGATAATTTTTAATTTGATCTAATATTTCAGGGTAATTAATGCACTGCTGTAGATGCTTACAGCTGAATTCCCATGGGCTTCATCTACAACTTTTACCAACATTTAGTTTGGAGGTAAAGCAGACACAAGAATCATAAGCATGGAAACATGGACTGGCAGTATTTCACAGGTGCCATGCAGTATCATGAACGATGCATTTGTTTATCACTAGTATCCTCTCTGATCCACAAATAGCAAAAACTTCGAGGGTACCAAAGGCTACTAAT
Source organism: Pseudopodoces humilis (assembly GCF_049639895.1). Classification (NCBI taxonomy): domain Eukaryota; kingdom Metazoa; phylum Chordata; class Aves; order Passeriformes; family Paridae; genus Pseudopodoces; species Pseudopodoces humilis. The sequence continues at coordinate 51,415,038 of NC_142200.1, forward strand.
GAGATGGCCTTAGAGATGTGCCTGCTGATCCTTGCTGTTGGAAGGGGGTGTTGGGGATTGTTGCAGCTAGAAACTAGTTTAAGAGGCTCCTCATCCTCTCTCAGCTGGAAATAAGGATGAAATGTCTGACTCCATACTTATACTCTGCTGGGAAACTCCCACTTTACTCATCAGAGTCTGAGGATTGCAGACCCAGTCTGAGCAACTTCAGTGAACATAGGACTCTCACAGTCTGTATTCCTGGTGCCATACTTGTCCCTGCTGGCTCAAAAGACAAGTTTTCTATGATGTTGGTTCACATGGCAACCTTGCCATCACATTCAGGTCAAACCTGTGCCATGGGTAAAGTTTACAAGCTGCTGAGGACTAGTAGATCTGCCCTTAGTCCTTTCCTTCCTCATCAACAAATTGAAAATAAATTATATCACAAAAACAAAAAAACAAACTTAGAAATATTAATATCTATAGTGCTGTGCATGCTCACTCTCCCTCCTGCACTGCCTTAATATGATGGTCCTTTCAGTTCATGCAGAGCATGGCATGTGTTTTGCCCAAAATACCTGAAGTTGCATTTTCAGTGAATATTGGTTGTGTAATGTAAATGTGTGGGAGGAAGAGGGAAGCAAAAATGCATAGAAAACTACTTATAAAAATATTTAACATGCACTGACCTACCCAGCACACAAGTTCAAAGGGCTCCTGAAGTATTTGCAAAATCTAAATCATTGCTTACAAACTATGTCTGCACGGATTCAAAAACCAAAAGTACACTTTGCTTTTTCAGAAAGGATACCTTGCAATGAAGAACACACTCTGTATTGCAAAAGTGCTTAACCACGTATTAACCAAACATTTGCTTTCCAAACACCACTGTGCAGAGGGAGCAAGCAGTTATTTGAAACTAAATGTACATTGCCAAGATTTTGCTGCCTTGTTGCTTGCATGAAACATTCAACATTAAGAAATTATGGACATGTGCAATAAGTAAAGCATTGGTTTGTGGCAACTTTTCCTTTTCTAAAGCACCCATTGTTTCTTTTTGTTCATTGATCTTCTAAGAAAGGGCAAACTCCAGCTTGCCCAGGGCAGCACACAGAAGATTTAAACTTCAGCAGGGATTTTCAGCTATCACACGAAACACTCAGCTGCACTACTGCCAGACTCGTGACAGCACAACATTCAGCTCACTTTGCCCGTGTCCCACAGCTCCAAATGTGGAGCAGGACTCATGCTGCACAGCCAAAAGGAAGTGAATGAAATCCCCTCCACACCCATGGGCTGTGTGTGCCAACCCCACAGCACGGTGGTGGAAATGACAAGTCCACTCCCTACACAAATTATTTCAGGTCAAAATGGGAGTGTGATCCTAGATGGAGGCAGAGCCAAAGTGAGCAGAAGAAACCTGAGGGCACCTCAGCTATAAGTGGATTTTGGTCTTAACTCTTTAAAGAAACTTCCTGTTTCAACTTTGAACGCTTCTCACACAAGCTTCTCACTTAGGCTCTCATTGTGTATGGATTTAGCTTAAGCACTAATTCAGTATTCACTGATCTCTGCAAAACATTCCCAGTTAAATTTGTCCATAATGCTCATAAATATTTGGTAACTGGCAGCAAAGTGTTTACATAAAGGCATACAGATATGTTCCACAATAGTCCTGACTAAAAGAGAGTGCTGACAATCTGAAGCAGGCTGACATTCGGTGATTATTTCAAAACATATTTTCTCCCTCTCTCTGCAGTTTTCATACTCTAGTTGGAGCATGAACAGATCATCACTTCAAGCTACTTTTCATTTCATTCTGTTGCCAGCATATAACATAATCAGAGAAAGTAAAAGACACATCTAGATTTTCCAGTCAGCTGCAGATGAGGAGGGAATAATATTTCCCTCAATTACAGCAACCAACATCTTAAGTTACTGTCATTTTACCCAGCAAGTTCTCTCCAGTACAGAGGAAATGCACACAACTACCAGTGGCTCAATCTGAAGTGTCCACTGCACTTCAGTGTTTGCACAGGAGACCCTTCTGTCCCACAAGACTCATTTCTAATTTAAAACCATCCAAGTGATTGTTTGCTCAGATGGGACCATTCAACCTCAATTCTTCCATATGAATAGCTCCCAGTCTACCCTGCCTGCTCTAGACATGCCCATCTTTCTCTTCACAGCATCAAGCATAACAGGACAGAAAGCAACATCTAACCTTTCTCATCACCACCTGACCAAAAATCCCAGTGGTTTAGAGTCAACAGCACATGGACATTGCTGGAAGCAGGCTCCAGTCATCAGAGCTGTACAGAGGGTACAATATCTCCCCTCACCCCCCTGCTGATTTCCAATAAAACTGGCCAAAGGAAACATCCTCATTTATCCCAGGCGCACTCTGTTTAATTCTACAGCGTCAATCAAAAAAGAAGTGGAGTAGAAATCAGTGGCAAACTAAATATCCCAATGCCATTAGATGTTGCTTCTAATTTTTCTGTAAATGGAGCCTATAATACAATCTCTGGGTGGCAAACACCACCCAGAGTGGTTCATCCATGCGGGAGGGGAGAGGACTAGTCCCCTGCACTGCTTGATGCCATCTGCTCAATGGCTGGATGTGTGGCCACCAAAGACCCTTCTCAGGTGTGGGAGGCAACTGTGGCAGCTTTTTGCCAGTGTGGGAGGTTCTTACCTCATCTTAGCATTGGAAAACCCTGGATTTCTCAGATCCAAACTGGGCAAAAAGGAGCTGAAGTGCTCCAGGTTGGCTGGGTGCCCGGTGTGAGCACACTGCCGCAGGCTGGTCAGACCCGGCACACGGTGTGCTCCTGCTCCACCAGCCACAGGCTCCCTTCTGTTTCACGTGCCAATCACCATTTGGAGATCTCACGTGATTTACTCATGAGCAAATCCCAACAAAAACAAAATAAAACACAAAGCCAAACTGTTAAGCATGCATCCTAGAGAGTTTTTTTTTGATACTAATGGCAATGCTGATTGCTCTCCAGATTAAAACAAAGACTGGCTCACATTCTGCTGCTGGTGGGTTTACCACTGTACTGCTCCCAGCTACCACTGTACTGCAGGAGGCTGGGCTGTGCCAAGAAAAACACTGACAACAGTCTCACAACTCAAGGGCTCAAGGAGCACAGGCCATAAAATATCTTCTATCAGATGTTTCTTTTCTTTGAATCCCTAGGTGAAATGGCATGAGAAAAGCTAGCTGAAATTAATTTAGCTGAAAAGAAAATAAGCTCAAGGGGTGGTAGGAAATGAGCAACCTGAAAATTGAACACAAACAGTTGGATAAATAAGATTCATCCGGAACAGAGATGACTTCTAAGAGAGCCTTATGCCAATGCTGGGCCAGCCCAGACCATCAGATCCACATGATACAATGACAGGTTCCAGAGGCACAAAGATTCTACATGGAAATTGTTCTAGCACAGAGAAATTTTCTCCTCACTTGCAGTTAGCAATGAGGACATATCTGAGGTACCAAATCCAACAGTAATGATGAAACCTCAGGCAAAGCTTTGCCATAATTTTCTTCTTTCTATTCCATTATACCTTCCTTACTTGTCACCATCTCTTAGTCTGTAGTGACATGAGGTTACTCTTTTGTTTTACAAGGTATCTAGACTACCTTAGCATGCTGTTAGAAACTGCAGAGTAATAATCACATATTTTTCAGCTTTTGCTTTCAAAGTAGTAGAAATTAATCATTTTCTTGTTAAGTTATTAAAAATAACCCTGTTCTACTTCAGGCTTCTTTTCACTTTAATCTCATTGGGTTGCTGACTGCACATATGCTGCAGTTGTTAGCAGAAAGTAAATTTACCCATTTGATTTGCATCCCCGAGACTCATGATCTCTTACTTGTCTCCCAAGTTTTATCTAAGGCTCACCTGGGCACCTTATTAAGCCCTTTTGTTTGTTTAACCACTAGTGTCACATAAAAAAGATTACAAGCTGCCATCATGCAATTTGGGAATTCTCCTGTCATAAATGTGCAGCCAATATAACATCCCTGGCAGAGGCTGGCAGAGAAGTATCAGAATGAAAACAGGCATACTGTGCACTGCTAACATTCGCTAGAATGACTGACCACCTTCCACAGTTCTCTCTCTTGAAAATCTAAGTCTCCAAGTAAAATAGAAAAGAATAGAACAGCTCAGTTAGACAGGTCCTACAGTTCTGGTCCAGCTTCCTGACCACTTTAAGACTGACCAAAAGTTAAAGCATCTTATTAAATGAATTGTCCTGATGCCTCTGACTAGCTGATAAGGCCAAAGTCCTCAGACACTCCTCACAGGACATGCCTTCCAGCCCTTCTACCAGATTTGTTGGCCTCTTCCAGGGAAGGACTTCAGCATCCTTCTTAAATCATGGGGCCCACAACTACACATAGTGCTCAAGGTGAGGCTGCACTGACTCTGCATACAGGGCAAAATGTTGGGTGCATCACAGTCTCTTACCCTTTTTCTGAAACCACTGATTTTAATTATTGCCATCTTCCTGCCACAGACTACAATGAGCTCTGCCTTTAAGTTACCCATTTACTTATTTGGTTTCAGACCTCTGGCTGATTGTACTAACAAGAGGAATCACCCTCTTTCTGCTCAAAGAAACTCAAAGGGCCATCAATATTCTGCACATGCACAAAACTGAAGCTGCTAAGTTAGAGCCTGTACCAATCCCAAATGACTGAGGAATGGGAATGGCATAAAAAGCCTCCCTGACTTGTTCTGTTGAAACTGTACTTCTGAGGATCACCACCATTACTAGAGGAAGTCCTAGAGCAGAAACATCTACAGCTGAAGTCTATGAACATGATTTTGCAAAGGTATGTAGCAGCATGTGTGGTACTTCTGATTCAGCAGCTGCTCTCCAGAGGTCCTCTCCAAGCACCTTCACCTGGAATTCGGCCTTGAACAAAGCTGATACAACACAAAAATATGATATTGTGATTGAAAAAGTTGTATCTTGACTCGCATGGGTCCCCACAACAGTTTCCAAAAAAAATACAAGGCAGAACAGGAATAACAAAACAAGATTGACTAAAAGGATGTTTCAGAGACTTCATTAGGAATTAAGAGTTTTTTGTCTTTCCAAGTTTTATCATCTCTGAGACACTAAAGAGAAGGATAAACTTCTTTACTCACTCATTTTGTCATGGAAAGAGAGAGCCAGATGATCAGCTGATACCAATTATAAATTATTGGTCAAGATCACAGAAGGAAATGAAATATGGGGGCTGACTGATCCAATTTTGAGCAGCACTGAACTGGAGCAGATGTGAGCATTGAGCCCTGCAACTCTTTCCTCCCACATGCCTTTTTCTCCTCTGAATGGTAGCCCATGAAGGGAAAACTTGGCTTCTCAGTAAGTTCCCGTAATTCATCTAGGTTCCACAATAACAGCATATATTCCTTTGCCTTCTGACAGTATGTAGAGACCACAGAAATCCCCAGTGAACTCGGGGTGTTAACCTCCATTCCACTTTTCTCATCATATGCATATGGAAATGAATATTTTCCTGGCTGCTTGGAAGAGTCAGTACAGAACATTTACTCATGTCAAAAACCCTATACTGTGGCTAGGGCTAGATTAATTTTTCAATAGGAGGGAAGGGAGGGAGGGAAGGGAGGGAGGGAAGGGAGGGAGGGAGGGAAGGGAGGGAAGGGAGGGAGGGAGGGAGGGAGGGAGTGAGGGAGTGAGTGAGGGAGGGAGGAAGGAAGGGAGGGAGGGAGGGAGGAGGAGGAGGGAGGGAGGGAGGGAGGGAGGGAGGGAGGGAGGGAGGGAAGGAAGGGGGGGAGGGAGGGAAGGGAGGGAAGGGAGGGAGGGAGGGAAGGAAGGGAGGGAAGGGAGGGAAGGGAGGAAGGCAGGAAGGCAGGAAGGCAGGAAGGCAGGAAGGCAGGAAGGAAGGCAGAACAGAACTTTTCTGTTCACTCAGCTACATTCTTTGGACATGTAGAAAAGCCCTTCATATACCTGATTCGATTTCTCTAAGTTTTCTAGTCACTCTGAGCATCTCCAGAGCTCTCAAAAAGAAGAGTGTTTGACCACTCTTTAAATACATTTTAGGACTTGTGCACAGTGGAATTATTGTAACTAGTGTATCACAATGAGTGTCATTGAATGCACAGCTAATAGGTATTTTATATTAAAAGAACAGGTTCTTACTTTAAAAAACACACTTTGTTAGCCAAAAGAAAATTATGAAATGAATGTACAAAACCACTATGACAGAATCCACATATATATTCTTTCACCTTTTTAATTATACCAGGCTTTATCATTTTATCTTTGTATGACTTTTTATCCTTGCTTTTTGCATTTGTGTGCTTTATCTTCTTTACTGACGAGTTTCTAATTTGAAAGTTATAACTGATTTTATTGCTCATTCACAACTGCATCTGCTGCAGCAATGAATCTTTCAGTTGTGTAATCACTTGTCAATGTCATCACATAGAAGTGGGATGCAGTCAGATGGCAAACACACACATACACTAAAGCTACAGGAAGACTGCAAATAAATAAAAAGTAACCATAGTAGTTTTTAACATGCTGAATCAAAAAGAAAGAAATGTTATGACACTGCAGTGACAGTGGGAGGGAAGGGAAGAAGATATGCCAGACACAGAAGATGACAGATATGCTGCTGTTTGTAGAGCAATGTGGAACAAATATAAAATCTGCACTGCTGTTCCCACTCTGTCAGCTTGGCTGCCTGCATTCTACAGAAACAGATCTCTAACAGTCTCTGGATCTGCTCTCACAGTGCAGAAATCAGGCTGGCATGCTGGAGACAAGATAGCTTAAAGCCATTCCCCTTCTAGACTGAGATAGAGTTACACTATGAGTAAAAAAGCTATCCATAGTGTTGGAAGCATTGGAAAGTGGTTTTATAAAAGTATTTGGCTTGGCTTCTAAACACACCTTTGCTCTACTGTTAGAGAAACGCTATGGTGTATGTTAGGAAACTTCAGCCATGCTGATAAAAAAATGAGTTTCAGGTTTGTTTGATGGACTTCTCCAAGTCCATTAAAAAAAAAAAAATCAAAAGAAAAAAAGAAAAAACTGAGGAATCTTATTCATAAAACATCTTGTAATTAATAACACTATGGTGCTTCTCCTCTTCTCATCTACATACAGCTATAGTAGATGTAGCTGTAGTAGGTTTATCACAGGCACATCACTTGATTAAGAGATTCATTTGCCTCCAGGATGTTTGCACACCAGCTCCCTTTGTGGGCGCACAGGAGGCTGAACAGGAAGCAGGACTGTCCTGCTTCCCACAAGTGGCTTCTTGAACTTCAGCCTGTACAGACAGAGGAGATTAAAACCCAGTCATCACACAACTGTGCTTTATTTGTATAACAATATGATTTTCCTCTGGACTACCCAGTGGGATGCTCACCTTGGATTTTTAATACTTGAATTCTCTCTAACTTAGAGACTTTAGAATTCTCTAAATTCTACAGAATTGACTGTATTCCCTAAAAACTAGTTTGTTTATTTATTTATATCACTAACAATGAATTTTTGCCTTGGTTTAATAATGTTTACTCTCATGAGACATTATCTTTGAAATTAACTGTGTTGCATATAATTAAGGACTGTGTGTTCAGACATCTAGGAAATTCACATTGCTACATTCTACATTGTTTAAAAAGAAGATGGCAAAGTAGCTGCAATCAACACAGAAGAAATTCCTTTCTTGGCATATTACAGTGATGTACACTAGAGAATAGCCATGAATAGTATAATTATTTTAGGTAGAGATTGTTTATGTTACCATTAAGACAACTATTTAAACATAAAGATGGGGGGCTAGAACCCAAAAAAATCTCTTAAATCTGCTCAAAACAGATGAAGTTACGTTAGTGAATGTTTACATATTTTGTGATAGTTTTATCACATTTTCTTAATAAGGACAGCTTTGAGAAAATCCCACAAGTAAGGAAGCAATTACTCTAAGTGTTTTTAGCCATGTGGTGATCATCTCCTAAAAAGCTTCTATAAAAAAAAGTCTCCCTTGGTGAATTATTTTTACTGTCTCACAGGTATGCTACGCAAAGGCTACAAAACCATCACTAGCAATATATTAAAAAATATTCTATTACCATATTATTATATGGTTGCTAGGAAGAAATGTGTTTGTTTTGCAAAAGCTAGGACAGTATATCACAAAACTTTTGAAAACGACATCTGCCAAAATGCAGCTTTTATTTTAACTTAAGTTTAAAATTACATGAGGAGAGGAGAGGAGACTCGAGGAGAGGAGAGGAGACTCGAGGAGAGGAGACTCGAGGAGAGGAGACTCGAGGAGAGGAGAGGAGACTCGAGGAGAGGAGAGGAGACTCGAGGAGACTCGAGGAGACTCGAGGAGAGGAGAGGAGAGGAGAGGAGAGGAGAGGAGAGGAGGAGAGGAGAGGAGAGGAGAGGAGAGGAGAGGAGAGGAGAGGAGAGGAGAGGAGAGGAGAGGAGAGGAGAGGAGAGGAGAGGAGAGGAGAGGAGAGGAGAGGAGAGGAGAGGAGAGTGGAGGAGAGGAGAGGACACTAGAGGGGGGGAGAGGAGACGGGAGGAGAGGAGACCCGAGGAGACTCGAGGAGAGGAGACTCGAGGAGAGGAGACTCGAGGAGAGGAGAGGAGAGGAGAGGAGAGGAGAGGAGAGGAGAGGAGAGGAGAGGAAGGAGAGGAGAGGAGAGGAGAGGAGAGGAGAGGAGAGGAGAGGAGAGGAGAGGAGAGGAGAGGAGAGGAGAGGAGAGGAGACTCGAGGAGAGGAGACTCGAGGAGAGGAGACTCGAGGAGAGGAGAGGAGACTCGAGGAGAGGAGAGGAGAGGAGAGGAGAGGAGAGGAGAGTTACAATGATCATCTCATCCAACTGCTCAACCACCAAAATTTAAAGCATGTTATTGAGGGCATTCTCCAAATGACTCTGGCAGGCTGACAGTCACTACGAAGCTTGGGTCATCAACTCCTCTCTAGGAAGCTGTTCCAGAATTTGGCCACCCTCTTGGTAAAGATATGCTTCTTAATGCCCAGTCCAAATCTTCCTTGATGGATGCAGCTTTGAAATATTCCCAGAATTTTTTCATGGGCTCCTACAGCATGCCCCATACATAGTACTGTTTGCTAACAGAGAATCAGAGGGAGCACACTCCAAGAAGTGACTACACACAGCAGCACAGGAACAAAAGTTAACATTGGAATAAAATCCAAGATATGTTAGACTGGTTTAAAACTAGGTTTAAATTGTTTCTATTTCACTATTTAATATGGACTAAAAGATTTCAGTTGTCACAGTGTTGGTGAAAAAAAAACTACTTCAGCTTTCTTCATATCTTTTTAAACAATGGGTTTTTTTCTTAGCAAATATAATTCAATTTTTATTTTGGCTTTCTCTGTAACTCAGACTTTTATTTCAAAGTCTCGCTTTTTGTCAGAGCAGCAAAGAAAACTCAATTTAAGATAGAACCTCAGGCATGCAGAATATATCAAATAAAACTAAAAACACATTTCTTCCCCATTTCCTACACTATAAACAAGACAAATACTTCAGCACATACATGCACAAATTCCACATTCCTGGCCACCACGAAGTAACAAAAAGAGAGAAGCTTTGAGAATTCAATTAAAGCAACCTCTCTACCCTATCTTTCCAGGACTCGGCTCCCTGTGCTGCCCTTGTTTGAACACAAGTGCATGCATGTGGGAAGCCCCATCATCTGCTGTTAATCGCACCACAAGAAAAGAAGTGCAATGATACAGCTGGAAGGACTAGGTTTAGGAGCTTGGGGCTGATGCCGAGGTAGCCAGTACCATGTTTGGCCCAGATGAAAGGTGTGGAGGGCTCAGAGTTGGTGCAGCACCCCATGTCATGCCTTCTGCATCACCAGTGTTCCTGGAGCAGTGCCCCCTAGCCTTTGGGGCTCTTTGAATCCTAACCCTAAAAACCCTAAAAGCAGTTTAGGGCTGAGGATGAGGCCTTTAGTGACATGTTTGTCCAGCAGAGAAATTATTAAATAGAGATACCACCCAGAAGACGACACTTCTGTTACAAGCAATAAACTGCTCTTTTATTCACAGCCTCCCAAGGGAAAGTTTGGAACTGGTTCTGTCTCTCTGTTCCTTATATTACATTTATCTGCCATACTCTTCAAATAGCACATGTAACTGTAGAATATTCAAAGCTGCAGAATAAATTCACATTCATTAACTCTCACAAAAGTGTGATGGGCATAATACATTAAGAATAGAAAGTATAAAAAAATCATCAACTAATTTAACTTCTCTGATTTGAGGCAATTCAAGGATGCTATGCTGTAGTAGAGAGCCCTGCCAAAGCAAAGGGGCATGCTTGGGCACTGAAAAATTCAGCACTTGCTTAAGTGCTCTGTGGGACAGGTGACCAAAACAACTATACAGAATATATAGCTATTTCTTTTCCAAAATGCTGAAAGATGTGCCTGGCTAGGCTTTCCCATGTCCCTTTGATTGCACCATTGCACCCATTTTTCCTTGTCTTCTCAAATTTTTCAATATTTGTGAAATGCATTTGAACTGCTTCCTTTAAAATAAGCTCTCAAGGATCAGATCGTACAGCCTCATGCAGCCCCTGGCTAACGCAAATCTCCCAAAATTATGTCAATGGGAGCCTGCCCAAGAAAGGACTGTAGGATTCAGTTGTATATGAAAAAAAAGCCTGAAATTATGGAGCATGGTATCAGGATAAGATTTTATATTTCATACATATATTTATTCTTTACACTAAATCACCAGAGAGTGGGAGAGAAGAGGGGGATGTCACTTTGGAAAACCAGATGGTACTTTGATTTCCAAGCCAGAACAGTGCATACTGAATGTTTATAGAATCTAGTGATATTCTCTTCTGTTTATTCCTGTCACCCAGAGAAACTCTGGCCAAGCACCAATCAAATATCCAAGCAAGCACAGGAAAAGAGAGAAAAGAGCTCACCAGTAGGCTCATAATTAGCAACCTAAAACTGGAAGGAGGCGCTTGGAAGTGCCTCTGATTCATCTGGATTCCAGTGCTCACCGCATGTCACGAGTGGTTTCGGAAATTGAGTTCTCAGTCTCTGCAAGGGGTAGGGAAGATATACACAGTATTTTTGGCTAGACTGAGCAGGGGCATATGTGGAGCAGCTGCAAAAGCAGACATCAGTCTGCTCTCACAGACCAGCGTAGGAACAAAAATGCATCTCTCAGCGATGACAGCTAACTTGCTTCTGGTGTCTCCCGGGTTAGCCGTGTCTACCTGTGGCAAGCAGGGCTGCTGCATTTACTTTGCCACAAATAAAAACAATGCAGTGTCCTCCTTATCACCCTGTGCTTAGGAGAGTAGTTGAAGGAGCTACTGAGGTACATAGAAGATCTCAAGTCTATCTTAATAGGAGACAATCTTCATATCCAAGTACTAACCTTGATACAGGAGTCTTCAGGTCTTCTCCTTTTCCTTTGGAGACTTATTCCCTTCCCTTCTCTTACCTACTTACCCTTTCAGTGTGAGAGCTAGCAATCTCCAACTACCCTTCCATTCTTCAGAAACCATAAAAGGATTACAAAAAGCATAACAAGCCCACAACTAAATACACAGTATTTCACTAACAGGAGCATCATTCACTGCCAATCACCCTCAGCATTACTTTAGACAGAACCTGGGACGCTGCTGGTGCACTTTCTATGTAGATGTTGCTGCTTACTAAGTATGGTGCAGAGATAAAGGGTGGAAGTCACCTACTTTTGCATATATATATATATGTAACTTCTAATTAATAATAAGTTTTTTCATACCATGAAAATAATAACAATTTTAGAATCAGGCTGAAGCCATCAACCAAACAAAACTTTTATCTTTGATGTGGAAAACTCATTTTATAAAGATAATTTCATTTTACTATGAAATTGGTGCTCAAAAGTTCCTTTCTCTATCATTGAAAAAACTATTCACTATGAAAAACATACTTATTGATGGTTGCCAGAAGCATAATAACCACACATCTGTTATTCTTCAAATATATATTTTCTAAAACATTTGATATTTACCTCACATGTAATAACAGTTATTAAATCTTTCTTAAGCCTGTTTTGTGGAACCAAAATGTAATGCATTGCACACATAGGAGAAGCTCCATGGGAACAAATGCAAAAGGGGAGTAGAAATGTTGTTAATTAGCTGAGTAACTTACTAGTCACATTACAAACTACAACTCAGCAAAGAGGACTACTGGAAGTCTAGAGACCTCGCAGGACGATGATTTTTCAGAGGTCCAACATCATTAATTTTAAAGTTTTAAAACTGTTAGATAATTTATAGGTCAACAAATACGTAAAAACAGAAGACATTCCTGTAATCACTACTGAATCTACTAGACAAGGACATAAACTTCATCATCTGGTAGCTCAAATTAGAGAAATTTAGGTGTTTAAAAAAGGCCTTCTTTTGATTTTTATTTTCCATTTGATATTTATGTTCCAAGTGTGGCAACATTTCCCCAGCTGCATTTCCCCAATGCTGGTGGTGGCTCTTTTCAGGCCCTGCACTGCAAGCCTCACCCCAGCCATGAGCTGGAAAGACACTACTGACTGCATTACAGAAGATAACTCTAATGAAGAGGTTGTCTGACTGAACTGATTCTCTTTCCTTTTGAATTTTAACAGACTTTGTGCATTAAGCTCTCTTTAATTTCCAGAGTATCCAGGAAACAAGCACAGTCACTGCTAATTGTTCAGATCTATTCCACTGGATATTTCAAGCGAGCTTCCCAACAACAAGACACAAGGAAATGGCCTCAAGCTGTGCCAGGGGACGTTCAAGTTGGACAGCAGGAAGAATTTCCTCACAGAAATGGGGGTTAAGCACTGGAACAGGCTGCCCAGGGAAGCAGTGGAGTCACCATCCCTGGAAACATTCAAGAAATAACTGGATGTGGTACATAATTCTATGACCTAATGCTATGTTGACAAGGTGGTGTTTGCTTAAAGGATAGACTCTATCATCTAGGAGGTCTTTTCCAATGTTATTGATTCCATGATTCTATGATTTTTCACTGGGTCCTGAATGTGACTGAAAAAATCTTAAGCCATTGAGGTTAACAATGTCTTCTAAAATGAATTTTTAGTCATGTTTGGAACAAAGAACAAGAGAGCTAACTGCTTTCCAGACATTTTTATGCATATGTGGGTGCCATCATAATATGAACCAATAATGAACAATAATCCCCACATTAACAGTTGCAAAAAAAATCATCCTATTTATCCACAAGTCTACTTGCTTTGGCTGTACTAAAGATTTTTTTTTGAAAAACAATTAAGGTGACAGCTTGCTTGACATGAAAGTATCACACATGTTCAGCATTTTAAACCATGTTTCTTATAGGACAACACAATACAAAACAATAGTTTTCCTAAACCTCAGAATTGATCCTTAATGTTCTTCAGAAAACACAGTCAGGAACTGCAGTCTAGATCATGCTGGACAAAGGGGGTGACTACAATAGTATGTTACAATTAGCTTGTTTGTAATGTCTCAAAAGACAATCAATAACATAAAGACCTTCATTTATATCTGTCAAACCTACATATACTCCTTTTAATTGAAAAGCTCTTAACTCCAGACATTTCCTGGATATAAAGCTACTTTACTCAAGCTCCAGCATTTTTAATTTCCCTTGCAATGAAAAGCAGCATCCTCAGATCACAAGTAATGCTTACATAAAAGCCTTGCAGTCAGATCTCTTGGTGCCACAATGATTTTCAGGATATGAAGACAAGAGTAATGTAAACACTCTACTATTACAGAATAAACACCATGTAGCCACAAAGCAGTGAAGACATCACCTGTAAATTATATGGGATTCATTTCCTGCAATGTAACCTGACTGTCTCTATCTCCTGTTCCTCAGCCCACTCTAAAACAGTTTGTTGAGAACCATTTATGTGGATCTTCCAGCTTTAAAGTGAAGATAATTCCTCCTTAGGGCATTATGCTGTATGTCTCCTTTTCTGCATCTAAAAATCTTGCTTCCTCCCTCCTGAATGAGAATGTCCTTGCTCAAACAACACATTTAAATGCTATTGATATTTCACAGCTGACTCAGATGTGCCTAAGTGAAAAGCTTGCAGAGAATAGAATTTTAAATGGCCAGACATGCTTCTGCTGCTTCTTTCCCTAGAGTTTATATAAATAACACAAGAACAGCTGTATGGGATCAGAGCTAACATAAATGTAGCCCACTAACCTATATCTATCGGTGGTCTAAAAGGGATTCCTACTGAAGAGAATAAGATTAGGGAAAGGATGTAGTGATACATCCCCATAATGCTCTCTCAGCCTTGAGAGATCTGCAGACCTGGGACTTCTGCTCCTGTGACTGCAACTAGAGTGTGATTCCAATGTCCAGGTATTACATACAGGAATGTGTTTGCTTTGGAGACTATTCTTTGAGATACAAAAAATACTTATATTAAGCAATAGCAGACTATATGATATTAAACAAATATTGCTAAAAATTAGTTAATGCTGAACTTCACATATATGTTACTCATTAATCTTTATTTAACCTTTATATAACCTAATAAACCAATTTGAGAAGTTGTGGATGCCCCACACCTTGTGTTAAAGGCCAGGCTGGATGGGTCTCTGAACAACGCATGGCAGGGGATTAGGAACTAGATGATCTTTAAGATACCTCCAACCAAGCCATTCTATGATTCTATGATATATTTATGTCATAAAAAAATCTTGTGTAAAAAGTATAGTAAAAATAAGTAATAAAAAAAGGATCATAAAAGTAAGGTAATGAATATTCCTATTTTAAAAACCCCAAATCTGAATTGTTATATCTGTATGAAGGACTTAATTTTCCTTTTTTTCTCCTTGCTGCTTCTCTGAAAAAACTGGTAAGGGAACACATTTAATTCTAGGACTATGGTAAGAAAAGTATATTCAAATCTTCACTGCATCTGCGCTAACTAATGTCCTGCTTCATATAAAGTTATCCCAGGGTGATGATCCATCTCTCAAGGTGCACAAGTGCTGTTTAAAAACCTTTCTGCTTTTCAAACTACAGTGGCAATAATGGGATCTGCACAGAAATCCCTTCTACATATTTGCCTCATCCCAGGAAGGCTTCTCAGCTGTAACTTAGTCTATTAGGAATTCTCCATCTTTCATGTGGCACATACCTGGCATATGCACAGTATGGATTCTTCTTGTTTTGAAACATCTCACAAGTTGGAAATTGCCACCACAGAACTTCTGATGAACTCAGCCAGAAAGATGCTCACCCTTTTCCATTCTCATTTTCAAAACACAGACACTGAGTATCAATTCATCCTAGAACTCCTCAAAACTTCTTTTGTTTTTTTTTGGTTTTTTTTTAGTTCTGATGGAGACAAGCACACTAATCAGTGCTAATTTATAATTTGTGTGATGAAAGAATCAATAGTTTATTGTAGTGCCCTGCAGACATCTGTGGTATCACACTGAATGAAATGCTCATCAGGAACCAAACTGAATGTAACTTGGGAAAAAAAACCCAACCTTTTAAAAAACAACAACTTTGAGGACATCAAACTTAGGAACTGAGAGTGTTTTTTAATTTTCAACAATTTCCAGAACTTCAAGCAGATAGCAGATTCTTCTGCTTACCATTTGTAGAAGAATAAAGATGATACTGAGCATCTGAATCCTTCTTTACATCGCTCTTTACTGGACTTGACCTAGTTTAACTTACAGGACAGACATGTGTTTCTGGTATGATGACCTTGTGGCTAAGTTTGTCTGCAAGAAGTTCTTGCACTTGAGGAATGCTGCATATTGAATTTTCCTCTGGTGCTGAATAGCTCTCTGTCAGCTTTGCTCGTCTTTCAACTTCATATTTACTTTTGTCGACTCATATGTCAGAGATTAGAAGTTTCATGGAAAAAATAATATGAGTGAGAGCAGTATTTTCATTCAGGAGTAAGACTTGTGGCCAAAAGGTGTGTCCCTTTTTTTAATACTAGCATGCTCTATAGTCACCAGCAAACACAATGAGCCAAGTTCATATGATGAATAAATTGCTTCAGATTGACTTGGAAGAGAGGACACAAACAGAAAAGCTGAACACATATGTGTATGACCCTGCATGACTTTCACTCTAAATCTGAGGTTGTTGATACAGTCAATCAACTAAAACAAATAACTGCAAATTTGCCTGTGCAGTTTTTCTTCCTTACCTTTTTGCACTGATAAGGAAACAAATTTATGACTTACCTTTCAAAACCAATCTGCCGTAATGTTTTCTCCCATGTCGAACCTGCACAAAGAGGAGAAAAAAAAAAAACACCCTCAGTAAAGAACCCTTTTTGTATGAACACTATTTTCATTTCCTTGTGCAGCTGGGATCTGTATATTAAGGAGATTTTTCCACCCCTAGAGAAGTACTTGTAAATAACACGTTTTCCCCAGAGTGGAGAAGTGTTGAGAGAAGCTACCACCGGGTGACATAACAGTGAGAGGGGTATCAGCCTATACAACTTTACATTGCAGAGCAGCTACAGTTCACTGCAATTCCAAGGGTGGTCTCCTCTGCTAGAGCAAAGTGATCTGGAAGCGCTGAGCTGGCATCTCACATCACGCACTCTTCACATTTCAGCCTTCACTTTACTGCAGTGTTAGCCTGATTCTTGCTGAAAGCTTTACTGCTCCTTCTGAAATCCAGCCCTTTTATTTTTAGGCAAAAGCATGAACATGTATTCCTTCTTTATTGTTTAACCCTTCATACAAACAGCTGCAAAGGACTTTTTCTCAAAATGATCAAGGACTCAGCCCTACACCCTACTCAAACATGCAGACTCATCCAAAGAATTGCCCTCAGTAATTCTGATGCACCTAATACAAAATTTACCTAGATTTTCCCCAAAACCCAAAATCAACCCACCCCCCAAACACTGCAAGCACTACAGGCATTCAGTTTTCAGCTCTTGGTATTTTTTTTGCTTTTTGCCAGACGTTTGTGTTTTTGGGGTTTTTTTGCTATTATGAGGTCATTATAAACATAGGCTAGTAAGAGCACAAATATCTCAAGTCATGCAGGTCTGCTCAGCAAATGTTTAGGAGGACATGAAGTCATAGTTTGCTCTCTGTCCTTTTATTTTCCTGTGGGAAATGCAACAGGAAAAGCAACTACTGTTCTTTTTGAATGATTCATCTCAATCATTCATTGAATTCTCAAAATCAGAGAAGTGACAATAATTCCTGTTGCTGATGCATTCCATCACCTAAGGGGAAATATAAATCAGGAACAAAAAGATTCCCTGTGAATGACATTAAGCAGCACTTTTAATTGCCCTCATGTAGTGCAAAGCAGGCAGGGATTTCAGGCCCATATCCAGCAAAACACACAGCAGAAAGAGACTTCAAAAGCAAGGTGGAGAAAGCTCTACCTTCACTATATGGGGACAAAAAAAGAAGTAAAATCCTGTTCTGGAATAACTGAGAGATGTTGATTGTTTTATGAGTAGCGAGAGCTTCTACTGTGGCACCTGTGTTTGCCTGAGGTGGGGCAAGACTTCTCCCTGCACAACTACATAAAGACAATACCTCTCATCACACTCAGTTAATATTTTAGAAAAAGAAGTCCTCTAAAGACATCTCTAAAGCAGGACAAGAAATACTCTCACACATTTATTTCAAATAAATGTGAAAAACAAAAATAATGTCTATCACAATGAACTATGAATGATTGAGATTAAAATAAAGACCTGCTCCATTAATGTATTCCCCCAAACCCATTACCTTCTCATCTCTGGAATGTAACTGGTTTCACACAGCATCTATGAATCAAGTCATTGTTAAAAAGATGACTGTGCCAGTACTAAGGTAAGTGCAGGGCAGACACAAGCAATTCTTCATCTATTTTATGCTATCCTGCTGGCTCTGGAAGAGTAGCCAATGGTTTTTGAACTCTGAAGATTTGAAGAGTGTCGAAGAAAAGAAATCTCAACAGCACTTCCTAAAGAAAAGACCAGTACTGGCATCTTTAGTCCAAGTTTCTATGCCTTCCACTGTTATGTTTAATTGTGTATGAATTTTTCACTCCATCACTGGCCACACTTCATTTGTAATATATACAGAGAGTTCTACTGAGGAGAGAGGAGGGGATAGAAAGAGAGAGAAAGGAAAAAAGCTATAGAGGAAAGGGAATTGGGTCTCCATTGGTTTGAAATAATCTTTTGGCTGCAGCTGGCCACCAGAATACTCTTTGAAATGCATCTGACTCCTCTGAGGCAAAGCCTGCCAAGAACACAACTAACATTTCATATTAAAAACAAAAAATCTTTTTTATGGAGTCTTTTTTTAAAATGTTTATGATCTAAACATTGTGTTTTAAGACTTGCCAATTCCATTCACAATAATATCAACTTCTACACCACACTAAGAGCCAAAAGTAAATACCCTGAGGTAACAGAAGCACTAAAAAAATAGCGCTATTAAAAGTCTAGAAAACCTACTATTTGATTTAAACCTTACCCGTTGCTTCCAAAACATAAAACAGGATTTAGTCACGTAATTCTCATTAAAATCAAAAAGGAGTTAATCAAGAATTAAAGACTTGATCCTGCTCTCAAGGAATTCCATAGAAATTTGGCTATTCAATTAAGTCTTTCTCTCTTCTGGCACTGGAGAAAATATTCACCTGTTGACTTTCAGAATCAAT
Source organism: Pseudopodoces humilis (assembly GCF_049639895.1). NCBI lineage: Eukaryota > Metazoa > Chordata > Aves > Passeriformes > Paridae > Pseudopodoces > Pseudopodoces humilis. The sequence goes on from NC_142200.1 coordinate 51,433,758, forward strand.
CAACTACTACACTTGAGTCAGTAAGTTAAGGTGTCTTCCCTTTGCTTTCTTTTTTTTTACCATCACAACAAAAATACAGTAACTATTTATAAGAATGCCTTAATCTGGTACCCACGTAATTAAGTTTTTTTTTCCCAAATATTTGCTCCAGAGTGCCCAACTGTTCTCATTTATTCCAGAAATTCTGTTTCACATTAACAGTTCTTGTTTTAAAATTCTTCAAAGCGATGGAGCATAATGCTCTTCCAGAATTTCTGCTCACATTTAATAGGAACAATGGTAACATGCATACCATGCTCACATAGGCACTCAATGAAATCTTAGCATAAGAATGAGAGTATAAGAATATGAGATTTAATAAGATAAAATCCAGAACTCCTTTCTTAAGCAAAAAGTTGCCTTCTTTGAGAGGTAGGCTTTCATTCACATGGCAGTTGCCGTATTTAGTTTGGCTTGGTTATAACTCTCTGCTTGCTATGAACTTCCTGTGGATGAGAAGAGTCACACACCACTGCTAGGTTGTTCACCTTTACAAAACATGAAGGTGCCTTGCTGCTGGAGTACGCTGGTGGGAATAGGAAAAACACACAATAACATATTCACAGGATCACAGAATCATGGAATACCATGTCAGAAACTACCTCAAAGATCAACTGGTCCAACCCTGGACAAAAGCACAGGCTAAACAAGATGCCCCAGCACCCTGTGTAGCTGGGTTTTCAAACTGACCAGTGTTGGGGAAGAATACTGGGTAAGTGATTTTCGTCCTTTCATGGAGGTTGCACAGCTATTCACCTTGAGCCATATCATGCCTTTAATGCATGCCCTTTAATGCAGCCACTGCTGCAGAGACCTGTAGCTGTTGAGGGAGAAGCCTGGCATGCATGGTTATTGAAACTGACGAATCCTATGCCATTCCCATGCACATCTGCATGAAGGTCCCAGAGGATCCTGTGGTCCCCATGACTGCATGCAGTGATTACCAACAGCTTGCTGCCTTCTTGTTTCTCCAGAGTCTGTGGCTACTTTAAGAACTACATGCCTGTGCCTGACTCTGCTCTTGAGGCTTTCTAACAGTAAGAATAAAAATTCTTCCATTTTTTTTTTCTCACTGTGATCTGACATAAGGACCAGAGGGGAAAAATAGGGCTTAACTGAACCAAAAGACAATGTTTGACATTTTTCAGGAAGCATTAAGCAAGTCTGTCAAAATTCAAGTATACAATTGGAATTCTATGAAGATCTCCAAAGACTGGAATAGGACAAAATATCTGTTAATTTCATAAGTCCAAAGTAAAAAAGTTTTGTTTTGTTTTTTTTTAGCCCATCAATGGGGTATCACAGAGAGCCAACCAGACTCTCTAAAGGAATGAGCAAGGTACCAGACATACCCCATCATACTTAGCTCATGAGTAACATGCAGGTGTGACCTGTTATGATACTTCAGATATTTCTGGAATAGTAACTTCAGTGATCTTTAACATAACATTTTGAAGAAAAAGAATTTCTGAAGAACAGCTGAATTTGTAATGATTAGAATATTCTTATAATTTTCAAAACTTTGATCTTAAGCCTGTGACACTTACTAGTATTCTCCAAACCATGGGGTGGGGGGGAGGAAAAAAAGGGAAAAAACCCTTTCATATATTCAAGAGATACAGAATACTCCAGAAATGAAAAGAAACACTTTGCTAAACCTTTCCATTGCAGGTGCCACTTCTCTCAACTCTGCTTCTCAAACAGTAGAGAACAGGGAAGAAGTTTGCAGTCCAGCCCAGCCAGACTAGTTGGGGGACCTGAGTTTCTTGAATGCACACCTTAAAGCTCTTAAAAAATCAGATGAACACATTGGCTTGTCCTGTTACAGAGTCTTTTTCAGTAGAGACACACAGACTACATGAACCACTTGAGGGTTTGCCGTCTATTTTCAGTGGATTGGGAAACTTTGCTCAGCTGTATATTCTCCTTCATCACCTCAATATTTACTAACAAGTAACTAACAAGTATTACCATTACTAATGAACTGAAATGTTCACATCTGCAATTGATAAAAACTGCCACATTTGGAACATATTTGTTTCAGCAGCTTCATATATTATTGACAGCCTTTAGCTTGTTCCTAATGGCAAGCTTCTATCTTCTTCCAAACAAAAACTAAAAAACTGTGTTTTTTTCAGAAATCATAATTTTGGTGTTTAATACATATAAACCCACAGGTTTTATAAAACCAAACAGTAGTTTTGACTAGAGAAATGTAGGTGGCACAGGGAAGAACTGTTTCTTACTTGCTGGACAGTACCATAGAGGTACTGTTAACATTTACTTAACCATACATTGGCTATCCACTAGTTAATTACATGCAACATGATTCTCACAGAAATAATAATTTCTCTCATGTGAAGGGCATCAGATAATGCTACCTTGGCATTTAGCATCCATCTGTTTATTTTGAGAAATAAAGCTCTCTTACACTTCCCTTGATTCAAATCACTTAGCCTGCACTCTGCACTCATCACTTTGTAATTTTATCACCGGTGTATCACCTGGGATAATGACAACACTTTCTTTTAGCATAAGATCTCCTAGTATGGCATATTATTGCTCTGCTGTGTTCATGCTGATGTTTTAATTCAGAACTGGAGAGTATTTCTTGGGCAAATCTCTTACCATGCTGTGGTTTGCACAACAGAGTGATCTTTGAGTGCATAAACTAGATTCCTTTCACATGAAACTAAGGCATAGCCCAAGGACCCAATTGCTGTGTTTCAGCCACCAGCTGTTTTTCTGTCTGCATGACCAGAGCAGAGCTAGCCCACGCTCAAAACACATCAAAACATGGCAGCCAAGGACTCTGCACCAAATGCTTCACCCCTATCACACTGTGCCGCTTGCTGAGACAGATGAAGCTCACTCCACCACTCTCTGTGCCTGTCCTGGAGTGCTCCCAGAAAACCTTCCCAATTAGAGTCACCCTGAGGGATGAAGGGGCAGGTCAGGGTGCTCACCCTTAAGATTGTTTTTTGGCTGCATCCCATCCACTGCAGCGAGCAGGGACCTTTCTACTGCTCTGATGCACAGAGTAGGACTGGATGCTCAGCACTGCCACACTCCCTATGAAACCCCAGGGAGCCAAATGAGTATGGCAAGACAGCAGATTATTTAATTTTTAAAGCAATTCCTTACGGAACAGAAGTAAGGGAAAATCTGGGCTGCTAAAGTTTGCTGTGCATGCTGAAGAGAATAAAACCACCAGTAAAATAGAAGCTTAGGACCAGTGGTCCAGGATTCTGTCTAGATGAAGAAAGTGATTGCTGACTACATACCAGGAAAGAGTCATATCAAGAAGAAAGATCAGATGTTGCAAGTCTTTACTTGCCTTCCACTCATACCAGCTTTCAACAGATTTTTTTACTGAATAAAGAGCACAAATCTGATCCCACCACAATAATGTCATGGGAAAGATTTACTGTGTATTTTCTCCTCTGAAGAAAATAATAAATTACTATCATGAGATACAAAAATTTCTTTCCAATAAAAAAGAAATCTTGACTCATTCCATCTTAACCGGAAAAATAATCATCATCAGAAATGCTAGTTCTCCTCTGAGGAGATGTTAATGAGTGGGAACTTTTGCTAATAAAATGAGCGGAGGAGGAATATAGAGCAAAGTGCAGTAGTACTGACACTACATTTGTGTGTGTGCACACATATGCATATTGCTTTAAGGTGAACATCAAGAAGACAATGGCTGTGGTAAAGCGATTAGCAGCTGTATGTGAACAGTCACCTCTTCCAGCTTGTGGCTTCTCTGGGAGCTCTGGGGGTCCAGATTTGTGTCAGCAGAGCTCTCACAGAGAAGTGGGGACCCTAAAACCAGCTGCTTCACAGACCTAATCCATATTCCCTTTTTTTCAGTATCTTGATTAGCACTTAGAACTGGGGGCTGGGGGAGCATTGTTTTTTTTCTAAATTGACCATGTAACTTAAGATAGACAATGACATGTGAAACACCCCTTAGTGCACCTGGGATATAATTGATCCAGCATCTTGCTGGAGGCAGGGGCAGATCCCAGCTCACTGTGCTTGATGGTAAAACCTGTGTCTCTGAGACTGATGCAAAGTCTATAGAAACAACTGGAAAGACTTGCACTGAATTAATGGGATTTGATAGTTTGCTGAAATAAACAGCAATTAGGAGCAGTAAAAAAAAAATCACTTTCTATACATGAAGATTGTACATGAAGACAATGATAATTAAACAGCAAGTTAAGAGATGTGTGGAAAAAATAATGACTTGGAGAAAGGAAATGTGGGAAAGTACTTTTTTCCTTTTTTTTCCTCCCAGGACAGATTTTTTTAAAATTATACACAGGTAACAAAACAAATTTAAATTGGCTGAATTGCTTCACTTATTTGTTTTTTGGTCAGCTTTTTCACAAGGATGACAGGTTCCATAATTTTTTGTAAGAATCATGACGTTTTTCATCTGCTTAGATATATCAGAAACACTTGCAGGCAATCTTCCCCTGCAACACACACAGGCTTAAAACCACTCTTATTTTAACCTCATTTAATTTCAAATTTATTTTCTCAATGAGGCAGCAAAACAGCAAAACCCAAAGCACTAGAATATCCTTGGGGAATGTATTTCAGATGAAACTCGAGACAGCTAGCTAATGGAAAGGGCTTTTTTTGCTTTTGTTTAATATTTTATTTATCTATTTGTTTGCTATAATGGTTGGTTAGTGGGTTTTAACCCAAATTTCCAAGGACACTTCAGATTTGAATTCGTTCTGCCATCTTTTACTTTTCGTTTTGAAACAGAATTTCCCCCCTTTCCCCATCATTGTAGAGCACTTAAAAAATGGATGAGGAAAAGGAAACAATGTGCAGAGCAGAGCATTGAAGGTTACCAGCACAGAATCCCACTAAGGGAATAAAGGACAACAAGTCCTTAGATATGGTCAATCTCTTATTCTTCTCTACAGCAGAAAACAGTGTCAGGGCTCTGGGGAGCAGTCCTGAAGGAAGGCTACTTTTCCTGTTGCTGCCATGGGGGATTGCCAACCTTAAGCCAGAGAGTCACAGAGTCTAAGAGGATCAAAGTTCACTCCAGACCTTATGACAAGGACAAATAATAATTTAATGAGTCATTTTTCAATTATGGAAGACTGGCTTTGCTTTCATTTTCAGAGTAAAAGAAAAACTTACATTGTTTTATTTTTTATAAGCCTGAAGAAAATGAGATTTTTCTCCATTTTTATTGGCAGAAAAATTTTCTCATCTGCTATCCCAAGCAACACTGCTCTGTCTGCTAAAAAGTATCTTAGAGGCAAGGTCTTAACTTCAGAGTGTGACTGGCATCCTTCCAACCTCTGGAGCTACCCTCTGCTTAACTTTTATTTTATTTTAACAGACTATACTGTTATGAATAATAACATCGACCTAGATTCTTGCAGAGTTGAATGTGTGCAGAATACCAGCAAAAGAAATTTGCTTTTCATTGTCTTATTTTTTCTTTTTGTCTCATCTGAAGGAGAGGGAAAGTGAGCACACAATTCTTCGCAGATTTTTCAGCATAGACACATGGGAAGGGGGAAATAAGAAACAAGTGTGTCTGCAGTAGCACATCTATATACAAGAAATTATGGATGACATAAATAAGAATAGGAAACTAGGAAATCTTGCACAGAAACAGGAGGAATATTATGACAACAAACCCCAGTATTCCCAGTATTCCAGTGGTGGCATCTTTGATTCCACCAACATACTCCACACCATGTAAACCATGACTGTTCTCTGAAATTGCTTTCCGGGTTTTTTTTTGTTTGATTGTTTGTTTGTTTGTTTTGTTATTTTTAGGGTTTTTTTCCCCTAAAGTTATTTAAGAACCATTTCATTCACATCATCGCCCTCAGAGATTAAGGAAATTTTTGCATAGTATGATGAAGACAGTAATTTGTTGTTGTTAGGCATAAGGTCCTGCTCACATTCTCAACTTTCAAAAAGCAAAACAAAAACAAACAAAACAAAATAAAACCCACCCAAAAATTTGTTTCAGCGACTGATATATGACACGAAGATCCAAAGCACTGTGTGAAGAATGATATCCAGAATAAACTTCAGAAAATAGGCTTGAGATGTGTACAAACTTAGCACACCACCCCACAGAAGCAGAAAACAACGCTTTCAAACCCTCCTTCTGTCTGCATGCTCTTAAGAGAAGGCAGCAATGGCTGCATCAGGCAGCAAGACATTTCAGAGCATGGAAGCTGGCTCACTCCCAGAGATCCCTTCAGATAAGAAATCTGGATGCAGAAGGTTGTGCTCCTCTGGGCAATAGTGTGAAGTAGGCACACAGACCCAAACCACCAGGACAGGGCTACCACAGCAAGAATTTTTCCTCCTAAGAAAACATGAAGATGTCTCATCTAGCTCAGCTGACAAGTATAAATATGTAAGCACTGAACAAAGGATTTCTTTTGGTTTAATTTTCTTTCTCTTTAGAGAGCCTGCAGTTCAGTGATTTCACTCAAATTTTCACAAAGCTCTAGTCTGTGAGATTAGAAAGAGGAAAACTCTTCTGCTTTCCAGTTCCCATCCCTCTCACTCAAGAGAGACCTGACTATGTAGCTATAAGGGGGCTCAGTGAAAGCAAAACTGGCAAAAGAATGGAGAAAACAGAAGGCAACGAGGCTCCAGTCACAGACCCAGCCCAATTTTTTGCTCCTCTATATCAGTGTTTTTAAAACACTGCTGTCACTCACTGGGGGAGGAGTCCACAGAGATATGGGGGTGGTGAGGAGGAGTTTGGGAAGCTCAAAGTGCAGAGACACACCAACAGCAGAGAGACCCCCTTCTCACCCACACCTCTCCTTTCCAACTCACAGCACAGCTTTCAGCACCACCTGCCAGGCCAGAGAGACGCGAGTCACGCACTTTGCCGCCTGAAATCTGCTCCACTGCACGCCCGGAACATCCACTGGATTTCACTACCACGGGCTGGGAACAAGAGCCACAGGTGAATATTACTGATCTGTGCTTTGATCATGACCTGTGGAACAGCAACAGTGAGAGTTGTAACCAGCCAGGTTTCATAGGGATCCAGCTCTATGTGATTGTTTTTAGTTTCATCTATAACAGACTGCAGGATTACATTCAGTGTACTAGAAGATCATTTCCCAACACTTAATCAATATGCCACAAATAGGATAAGCACTATCAGCAAATTAAAGAAATCACTGGGTTGCCTAATAATTTCCATTTTTAAAAGCACTCCATGCTTTTTAATCTATGTGCTTTAAGCAGTTTACAAATAGTTTGCTCTTTCTACAGTTACAGGCTTAATTAGAAGTATTAAGAGTAATTTCTCCCCATTTCGTTTGCTTGGCTAAGTGTAAGCCAAAAAAAATCAATAAAAGCACTGAAACTTTTGCCATTCTCACATGCTATTAGATGATAAGAGTATTCTCACACTTACTTCAAGTGTGGTTATTTTGTCCTCGCTGGAATGTGTTTAATTTGAGTGCTTCATTAGGGTATTAAGAGAGTCATACCTTTTGAGTGAATACTGAAGAAAATGATGAGCAGTAAAAATTTTCTACTCAGCAGGGACTTTCATTTTACAGAAATCATGGGCTGTTTAGATGTGTGACTCTCAAATGCATTCTTAAATCATGTGTTTTATTTATTCACGTGCTGCTGCATTAGAAGTGATATTACATCAGGCCTACTAGAAAAAGGACAAACACTTTATTGTTTGCTTCTTTTCAAAGATGCACAGCCAACAACAGCAACACTTCAAAGCTGCTGCCAGTTGGCAAGTTTTTCCAATCCAGGCAGGTCTGAAGAACTGGAAGGTCCCGCTGTGGGATTAGTGTATCAACTGATGGAACACAGGTGCACTATTAGAGAATAAGCAGTTTATAAAGCATCTCTAAGGGTGTCTTAAAAAACTTATTCGAAACATTCTTCTTCTGCTCAAAATAATACACAACAAAAATGCTACAAGTTCAAGAGAGCCTGTCTAAAGTATATAGCCCACTTCCTAAAACTGTCTCCCCCCAATCTTTTTTCTGCATCAGTTTTAAAAAACTAATACCCTGAATATACAAATCTGGGCATCTTGGCAACATTTTCCACAAAGCCTAAAGGCTATTAGAATTTCTTGTCTTTCCCAGCTGAAATGTATGGCATATTTTTTATGCAGTTGCAAATGTGAGCTATTCACAGCATTGGGGGACACTGAACCTGTTACATTTTGAAATGAAAGTACAGACACAAGGGAGAGAAAAAATATATTTGATAGGAAAACGGGCTGAAAAGTATAAAAGAGAGAGATTTCTAACCAAGAACAAGTCATACATAAAAACATTGACTTCTATTGAAAAGAGATGTGAATGTAAACATTTGCATTAAATCTAAACTTAATTTAGATCTAAATTAATCTAAACTTCAGTCATTCACGTTTTACCTGGAGTGATTTCTTTGAAGACACATTGCATGAGAAAAAAAATTCACAGTCTAGAACCTTCATACCACTCTATGCAACTACTAATCTGGAAAGGAAATTCAGTGGTGGAAAAAAAATAATAACAATAATAATTTCTATATCAACACTTTGGTGCATTTGTTTTGTACAGCCAGTGAATGTAAAGTAGTAAGACTTCAACAAGAGTCTCAGTAATATTCCATCCAGCTTTAAGAATTATATTTTCAGGATGTATTTCCTCACGTTTTTACACTTTTGATGTCATCACCATATCTGCATAGGACAGAAGGACAAAATGATGCCTAACTGGTTCTGTTTATGAGAGATCTCTACAGAAAAAGGGCAGAGGGTTCCTTGTACTATTAACAAAGCAGATGGAGATGCAAGAGGGACCCACTTCAAAAGGACACTGCAATTGTTGGTGCTCGCAGATGTTTGCCTTATAACATCTGGTCTCTAAAATCAGGCTGCAAAGCAAGATGATACTGAAATACAGTCAAGATCTCACACCTCACTCCATCTCAGAGAAAACCTGAAAAGCTCCAACATTAGGCACAACTATTCATAGCTAGACATGCACCCACTGGCACATCAGTGGAGGTTTGTTGATTAAAATTGTATCACCAGGACAAACACTTAGAAAATTGGGACATGTAATCCCTTCAGAAGATTTGAACATCTGTAACCTCACAAGAACCAACCTTCCACAATCTGCATAGGTTTTGGTTTCTTGAGCATCAATTTTATATTAATGTCATTAATTCTTAACGAAATAGGAACAAACAATAAAAGGGTCAGTGGATGGTTTGGCAAATATCCAATACAGCAAAGCTTCCAAGCTACAGGTCAGGCTAGAAAAGTGAGCAAAAACAAATACTACTTAACAGATTTTGGAGGTGTCTGTGAAACAATCTCTGATTGCTGTCAAATTTTGTTAAATGTTATTTTTACTATCAACTGTGTACACCAGAAAAGGCACCTCAATCAGGTAGCAAACGTCACTGCCCAACCTAACTTGACTGATTTTATGATTCAAACATTTGGGATTTTTGTAAGGGGGGAAACCTATTCACTATCCAGAATTTACTCAAATTCACCTTATATCTTCTAGAACTTGAATGAACCACATTGCTAGTAAGTTTTTACAGCTACTGTTATTTGCTCTTTACAGAAAGATAATTATGTGTCAGTTGCCACATCTTAAATCCACAGAAGAGTGAACTGCACTCCCTCTTTTCCTCTTCATTTCCTCCTCAGCCCACCCTAATATTTCACCTCTATAGCGGGAGGGCAAATTTGGACTCTTCATGACTCTGACTTGAAGAACCACTCATGTCAAGAACTCTAAAAAGTCAACATTTCTGAGGAAAGCAAGGCCTGCCTTTCAGAGTAAAAACACATGGGAATCCCAAGAGTAGTCCACAGCTGTCAAAGGAAATCCCTCACACCACTGAGTTTGGATGTGCAGATAGAGAGACAGAGATATAATTTATTTTATACAACCCAATTCTCTGCCTCTTTCCAAGAGCAAAGATTATCATGTCCAAGTCCCTGCACTAGATCAGCCCCACCACCAAGTATTTATTGCAGTTGTGGAAGAGCTGTATTCAAGCTGCTCAAGAGCTTTAGTTCTCTCTCAAGTGGGAAGAACTGGACACATTCTAGTGTAAGGGGAAAAAACCCAAACAGAAAACAAAAAACAAGCCACTTCAAAATTACTTATGAACAAAAATAAAAGAAAATAACAAGAAGAAACCTTAGAGGTTATTAATCTGACTTATTTTCTCATTGGGCATTAGTCTCACATTAAATGAGATTTTAAAGCAATTTCTAGCTTTAAATAAATACTGCTTCAGTCAAAATTATGTACAGAATTAAGGATTAGTTCACAAGAGAGATTATAGACTTTGAGTAGATTTTTTTCCCATTAGTGCCTCGTAACGCAGCAATTGTTGAATTAGTAATACATTTGTCAAACCTAGTAAGCAATTACAGTTAGTACATATAAAACAAATTACTGCTCCATTTCAGCATGTGAATAGCAAAAGTTTGGCATGAGGTTCTAATTTTCTACTTAATGTGAGTCATGCCAAAACCAGTGGGACAAATCATATCTTAACTCCCAATGCGACCCTACTTAATCCAGCTTCTCTGCATCACGGCACCAGTCCCAAAAGCAGAGTGTCCAGCAGGACTTGTCCGGGTGCCTGCAGACACCAGGAGTCAGAGGGCGAGGGTGGGAGCTGCCAGTTAAAAGCAAATGCAACAAGCCAGCTCAAGTGATTCCTCTGAGGGGGTCAAACCTCGACCAGGAATAACTAATGGATTCTTTTCTACACCACAGTGAAGAAATAATTATATACACTATGTCAAAAATAATAGCCCATACTCCACACAGAAAAACCTGGCACAAACAAGTGACTTTGTTTGATATGTTTTTGCACATGAACTATGTACCCTAAAAAACACTTGACAGCCCAACCTCCTACTGGCCCTCTTTTGACAGTGAAGCAGAGACAGGCTGACACAGGAGATTAGGTCTTTTTTTTAAATACTGTTAAATAATTCAGGGCCCCAGCTCTTGCACAGCTGCTCTTAGCAGTTACCATGGAGTGATGTGGGAGCTGTGAGCAGAATTATCTCTTAGCTTTGAGAGCTGCACACAACTTCCTATTACATTGTATGCTGGAAAGTATGCATTAAACCAAGACAAATCCTGAATTTCACAGGAGACAATGAAAAATTAAAAGTATAAAAAGGAAAATAAAGAGTCACTTTAATGTGTTGCCATCTCACATGTCAAAGGGAAGCCAAGAAATAAATTCTGCACTTTGATTTATGAACAAGCTCATCAGGGATCTAAACCATTGCTCTTAAGATATCTCACATTTTGTGCATTCCTATGCCAAGAATTCAATTCTCTCAATTTTCTTTCTAAATTCAAGGAAAATATCTTTCCTGGGGGATTTGCTGGCACCAGCACTAAGGGCCAGGAAATGGTGAGATCCAGCTGAGCCGAGGGCCGTGTAAAAACATAGAACTACACAGTGATTGCCTTGAAAAATGCAATCTAGACAGGACACAAAAACTGGAGGAAATGCTAAATTTCAGTGTTTTAGGAAGGGCTAATAGAAAAGGAGGTTCTAGGCTATACTGAAGTGAGGCACAACCCTGAATCATGACACTCAGTAATGTGCTTCTGCAGCTTCTCATCTTTCCTCAGACAGGAGGAAGTTTCTCTTTAGGTTGCTCTTAAGGGGCAGAGTAGGAAATGGACACTGTCCATTTCCTCTTGTATCAGGCCCACACATTTCTCAAATCTTCTCTCTTATGCTTTCCTCTTTGAAGCTTGCCTTCAGTAGATGATGGCTGTGTCCTGGAGAAGCTCCTCCAGGAACTCAAATCTTGTCTGAAGTGAGAAAATTAACAAATAATGTCTTCTTGATTTACTGCGTAGCATATCTTTCCCTCTCTCCATGCTATTTTCCCCATTAGTACTGGAAGCCACTGAAGAAGAGAAATTTTTTCACTGCTATTTCCAAATGCCTTGAAACCTAACATTTAGAACCTCTGTGTCCACCCAAAATATTGGAAATGTTAGATAGAAAAGGAAGTGGATCCTGATGTACTCTGTACATCTTCTTACATGTGTCACTGCACTGCCCACAGTGAATGAACATACATGTGGAAAACAATCCTCTGTCAAGGTTTGTACCCAATAAAAGCCAAATTAGCTGAGAAAGGTGAATTCTCTGCCTTTACTGAGAAACTGGAAAACTACCCTGCTGAAAGAGGAATCTACTGTTTAGGAACAAGCAGAATCCATATCTAAGAATATTAGATCCACAGCTGAGAACATCTGCAGACAGAGACATATTTCAGATAAAATTTTATATTTATTCAAGTCATTAAATGCTTACATAACTGGTACCCTACGGCTTGATTTTTTTTTTTATGTATCATCATAAGTCTTTTGGAATCTTACTTCCTACTACACTTCTGCACTGGTGAAATACTGTACTTTGTACTAAAAAACAACCACTGAGCAACACAGAGACTCAGGACAGACAAATTGAAGAGGAAGTCTTCAAAAAGGGCCCTGAGATAGCTCTATGAAATCTGCTCCTGCAGGGACCAATAGAAGAATCAAGGTAAGAAAACAGGTTAGAAAGTAGATCATTGGCTCATTAAATTTGTCTTAGTAAGAAATAAATGCTCACACAGTGAAAAGTTTCCCATCAAGGGCTGGCACTTGTGCACCGAGGAGTTTTAACTCTCCATGGTCAAAACACATCAATCTTGAATGTGTTCTTCCATCACTGGGATGTATCTGCACAGCCATGATGACATCTGCTGACAAAATCCAGTCTAACATTTTATGAGCTGGGATAATGACATAAGACCTGATCCTGGTCCTTCATTATGTCATTTGTGTAAGACAATATTAGACTTTGGCATTTGAACAGAGTTTAGCTATCACTGTTAAAAATATGTTCCCATAATGATTTTAGTAAGTTATTTGATGACATATTTCAACCTCATCTTCATCATTCCACAGAAGCTACAGTGTTTCAGAACTTACATACAGATACTGTAGATATCAACCAAGGCCTGATAGCAAGGAAGTTGAATTGTAGCAGATCCCAAGAAACAGAATTACAAATGGGAATATCTTGACTGAATGCCAATGATTTAACAGAAAAGCAACACTGAATTCCCAAGACAGAGCAACAGCGGAGACAGACCAGTCACAGAGGTCTCCCAAAATAGCGACGTGTAGATGGAGCCACAAAAGCTCTTCTAACATAAGGTACTTTCAGTGTGCAACAAACTTAATGAAGTTTAAAACAGAGGCATCAGGTGGGATACTGTCACACCAATTAAAACAAATCTCCAGGTAAAACATATGTGAACATATGAAAACATATTAAATACACATGAACACAGATAAACATATGTCAACACTGTTCATTTTAAAGCCAAGATTATTTGACTCTACACAAAGAAGCACATGATTTCCAGTTAGAAAGATCATTCAAAGCCTAGCCAAACACTGGGAAGTATCCAGAGAGATTATGACCTAAAGATCCACATCCTGGACCAAGAATTTCAAACTCCGAAAAAACAACAAACCTACTCACATTATTATTTATGCTGAAATATTATCTAATTTTTCTCTCCATTTCTGAGTTCCAAAATATACTAATCTTCTTCATAGGAATACATTATTTATTTCATTTAAACAGCTTTCATATACAACCTCCACCTGAGGAAGGAAAAATGAGCAAACACATGTTAGGATAAAGTATCTAAAGAGGAGAGCACTCCTGATGGGTTTTGATTTACATCTGAATGGATTTAGCATCAGCATTTGGAAATTGCAGAGTCTACATTCCCCTCTCCAAACTCAGTTTTTTCAGCTCATAAACCTTTTTGAGATTTATAACAGCTTGCTGAGCAGTGTCTTCTGCATCCCATATGCTAGGGGGATGGGTGGTTTTTATTAATATTAATAGAAAATTACAGCAGCCAAATTTTTTGACCCAAATATAGAGGATACTAACTCAGAATCAAACACAGCCAAAAAAAAGTACAACTCCAAGGGGAAAGTAGCTATTTGTACCACAAACAGTAACATAACAAAAAAAAAAAAAAAACAAACTATCATGTTGGCGGTGATCTTAACTCAGAAAAGAGAACACGACAGTGAAAGTTTTAGATAAATGCAGTCACTGTGTGACATGCAGAAGACAGAGAGGGAAGCAGAGCAAGTGAGAAATATTTATCCCATTTTCCATAATCTGGTAGGTTTTTATTTTATTTTAAATACCAAAAACCTATTGACAAATCCCAGGAGACCTAGTATAATGTTGTGTAAGCCACATATTTAAGCTCTCTTTACTCTCACAACTAGATCTTACACCTTTTCTCCAGTGAGAAAGCAAGGTTTTGTGATGGCACTTGTTAAATGCTCCATGGGCAAACACCCAGCTAAGCCTTGCATCCTGCTCCACAGAACAGTCTAACAAACACCTCTACCTGCTCATGTAAAAGAGAACTGCTGTTAACATATGTAAAAGATTTAGAGACGGAAAAAAAAGGAAAAATTTAATGCATTTAGGAAGCATGGAGGTACCTCGCAAGTAGTTCTCTCTTGCTAACCCAGCACTAGTGGTACATCACTGCAGTGTGTTGCTGCAGCACCAACAATGATATATACAGCACCACTTTTATGACTATATGCCCTTCCTTGCTAATGAAATGTTTATTTAAAATTAAATATTCTTTACCTAATTTAATATCCTAGTAAAGTATAAATATTTAATGGTGTTCACAATGTATGTATTACTCTAAAACAAAATTTAACTCTTGCAAAAAAAAAATAAGTGAATTTTACATTTTTGGCACTCAGTATTTCCAAAATGATAAAATCCTGATATTTGAAACAAGTTTTGAGAAATCTCTGAAATCAAGAGCTGCCCGTACTTAACATGTAAAATCTTCTGCTTTTCTCTGAGAAAATTACATAGCAAAACAAGCTGAAGCTGATTGTTGCCTTCTGACTTAATACATCAACCACCAATAAAATACAATATTTATTGTCAATTCCTCCAGCTGCTGTTATAGAACCTTTCACTCTTTACTATAGCTAAGAAAAAAAATAAAAAATGAACAGGAACTATGAACTATGAAGGGAAATGTGATATAATTTTCTTATTGTTATCCAGAAAGACAGAATAGGTATGGAAACCCATCTTTGACTTTTTCCAGATGTTCATGGAACTCTATCAGAATTCCAGCCTTTGTTTTATGGATATGGATATGGATTCTGTGAACTTCCCTGCTCAGGATTTTCCTTTTTATCATATATATGAGAGAATTCTGACAATGTTTCAGTGGGGATATGAAAAGCCATAAAAAAAATCTCAAAATTCATGTGTCATAGGTGTTGTGTAGTCCTTTGTGGAAAGGCTGTTGAGAACAGGATTGTAATGAGCAGGTGGTATTTCACTCTCAAGGCAATGCAGTTTTGTGAGCTGAAATTTATAATTTGGTTAGGATCCTTCAAAAAATTATGATATGATGAGAGTACAGTAGCAGAAGAGGGGTCCAGTTCAGCATGGCTGTAGAACTGCTACACTGGGCAGAATCATGGCTCACATCTACATGTCAGCAAGACATACATGATCTCTACCAGTTCCTAGAAGTTTTAATTTAAAAGCTGAATAAAAATTGAAGATTTTATTTAATTCAGTGCGGTGGCTAAACGTTATTTATTCCTTTCCCCAAAATCTTGCTACGGCAACAACTGCATGAGTAGCAGCCTAAGGGACTTCAGAAAAGCAAGCCTGCTATGGACTCTGAACATCCATGTCCATCTGCTGACCTTCCCTTCTCCTGTCATATATCAACTCCTCCTGCATATATGCTCCTCCTGAGCATCTGACCAAGTGCAAAATCAAATCACTCTTGCTCACTATCTCCATTCTTTATTTACTGTGTGACTAATCCATGCACTGTGGATAACAATACTAATGTTATTTCCATTTTGGAAATAAGACCTCTGGCTTTTTTTTTTCTTTTCTTTTTGTGGTGTTTTGGGGTTTGTTTTTTTTTGTGTATTGGCGGGGGGAGGGGGTGTTTGTTGTTTTTAGTTAGTTTGCTTTTTGTTTTTTTCTGTTAGATCTCAAAGTATTACATCCCCTGTAATCTTGCCTGGTCTATGCATATTTTTGGAAGCCCCTTACTTGGAGTCAAAGAAGTTGAGCTTCTATGCAATTGATCACTAGAGCACATTTTCCTTCCTCATTGGTACTTACATCTTTCTAAACCTTGGACAATTTTATGGAATTTTATTATTGAAAAAATGGTGCTGAAATGTCCCCTTCCCCCACTTAGTAAGGTTGTCTAATTGGGTAATTCAATCAGCCTCACTCCTGAAATTGCACAGGTTGCTGTGCAGTACTAAAACTTAATAATCACAAAAAGTTCCTGCTGTAATGAATGAGGCCCCTCAAGATGAAAATGTGCATATGTGTTTATATAAACAGAGAGAAACAGCACAATCTGATAGCAGTTTAAAATGCACCTCTTGTCCTCTTCACACATCACTGATTGTTAGTGTTTCTGCCAATCTTGTACTTTATTCTTAGTCAAACATAAAACATCAGACAGTCAAGAATAACTATGTAAATATTCATCTCTGAAATAATGAGAACTGGGAAATAAATAACTTTTTACGAAGCTGGAATTGTTGCCAGCACAACAGCATCAGCTCCAATTATTTTTCATTCTTGCCATGTTTGTCTGGGGTATCATAGAATCACAGATTCATAGAATCAGTAAGGTTAGAAAAAACCTCTAAAATTACCAAGTCCAACCATCAGCACTACCAGCATGTTCACCACTAAACCACACCTCAAATGCTATATCCACACGTTTTTTTTTTAAAAACTCTTCCAGGGATGGTGCCTATAGGACTTTCATCAGTATGTCTTTGTAATTCCACAAGTTTCACACTGCAACTGTGTTTAATTACTACTAGACCACCACACCCTCCAGGTGTAGGTAAGATTTTTCCAGGATTAAAATCCAGCTTGGCATAATTTAAGGACTTTATTTTTTAAGAATGTTGGTAATTTACTAGACTCTATAGGGGAGCCTATTCTGGGCATAATTTAAGTCTTTTGACATGTCTACAGTGAAGATAACATGTGTTCTCTCATGAAACATTACATTATTCACAGATAAATTTGTGGGGTCTAAAAAAAAGCAGGAATTTCCTGGAACCTGCTATGTAGCCAACTGTGGCATCACCAACAAATCACATGGACACAATCCCATGACAAGGTCAAACTCTGCTGACTCTAAAGGATGAGTTAAAAATCATCCTTTTCCATTTCAACATTCTAAATTTGTGTGCCAAAAAGAATTTTTGTGCCACCATGAAAAACAATTTGCTATTTATTTTTGGACCACAGTGACTGCAGGTAAGGTGATACATAAACATAAGAACACAATACACTATCAGTTCTTATCAATTTGTCTTCTATAGTGGGGGCTGGCTATCTACTGTTAAAATGCAGGACTACATATACTTAAATATACAGTTATATGGGTATTAATGACTAATTAATGTACTCTGAACTACATTACTCTTGATATCCTTAAGGAACTGCTTCCATTCACTGTTCTACACCCCAAAAAGCTTGGTAAAGCTTTGGACAGCCACTGGTTGGAGTGCACACTTATGAGTGTTTTACACTACCTCAGTGTGAAAACTGTGCTTAACTTGTCTTCAGTTTTAAAATCTGATATGATACCTGATGACAGCTGAAAATCAAGTTCATTCTCTTAATCACTTTGAAAGATACTGTGTTCTACTCTCCCTATTTCTAGACATACAAAAATAGGATTACAGGTTTTTTTATGAAATATTGTTCATTTACTACACCTTTCATTGATGCTATTGAAAATCTTTCTGGTTTTAGTCTAGATGATGACTCTAACATCTCTGAAATCCAGTTTCTTGATTGCTTTAAACAAACCCCTAAAGAAATGTAGTATGATAAAATTCAGCACTAAACACAGTATATATGGATTCATATATGTATATGTTCCAGACCTAGATATCAGGAAAAACACAAGAGTTGAAATGAAACAAAAGGGGGATATTTTGACTTTGGAAATCAAGTCTACCCTTCAAAATTCAGAGTTCTCCTCCTTCCAGAGATGTAAAGGATGCTTTTTCACCCTTTGTGAGAGTTACAGAGTTGTTCTGAGTTATTTTGCTCTTTGTTAAGAGTAATCCTTGACAGATGTGCCACACATTCTTTAGGCAAAAGGTGTAAGGTACAGCATTTTCTGGCATCCTCTGTGGTTACTGACTTAGACTTGTATATCAGGCAGGACTTGGAGGGAATTTTAAGACAGCCTTTCCATTTGGAAGTAAACTCATTTGACCCAGGTTTAAGACTATGTTCTAACACACTGATGCAGGAGAGCCCACCAAAGCACCTCAAGTCCAACCCCATCAAGAAAACATTTTTTCCTCATGGCTCCAAGCCCTATTTATGTGACCCAACACTTTCTGCTTTTCATACAGGGTGATTTGTTTCATGTCACAGCTTCCATGAAGGGTTCAGTAAACTCAGCCCCTTCAATTAGAGGTTAACCACAACTCAAGACCACATTTTTGTCCAGAGTAGCCCCTAGCCCACGCTGCCCAGGGAAGCCCACCCACTGGGGTTCTGCACTGCCAGTGATGGCCCACTGGAGCTGCCACCCCCAGACACAACTCACCTGTCCTTGCAGCTGAGATGCCCAGCTGGTGGTCCAGCCGTGGCAGAGTGGCTGCGGTGAGCAGCTGTCATCATCTCAGCTCGGATTTGCTGTTTACTTTCCAGCTGCTGATGTAAATCACCTAGAGGTGCAGAAGGATCAAGCCTAAGGGCTCCGACCCAGGGACTAACCCCTCTCAAACTTGCAATGCAAAGGCTCAGAGCATCACACTGATGAGTCAGGTTTTCTAAAAATACTCAACACAATTACATGATGAGGAGCAATCCTCAACAACGTAAACAGCCAAACAGAAGAGACAGATCCCCAGAAATAAAGTGAAATATTTATTCTCAGTGGAAAGTATTTGTCTAAACAGTGTCCAACACACAAATATATAGCTTCCTACTCCTGAATAGTATTACTACAGTAAGACTCCCCATTAAAATATTTATATTACAGCGATTTGAATGATCAACAAGGGAACATTTCAACACGGTCCCTACACCAGCCCAGAGATGCTGGTTGCTAAAGCACTGTAGTGCTGCCCTTACATACCGCTTTCTGCTATACCCAAACACTGCCAATGAGCCATGATAACTTGGGGTCAGAGTAAGGTCTGACCCTGTAGACAAGTTTTTTCACTGCAATCATCTGAGCAGCCAGTTTCTGATTTTGCTGGTCTTCAAGAACTTTTCACAGTATGGAAAACATGTTTTGTAGTAACTTGGAATTTAAAAGCAGTTGGCAATGTACGCTGATAAGTTTTTTCATACAAAGGTCAAACATACAACCAGGAGACCAACAAGCAAGAGGCTACTTACAAAAATATAGAAGCCTACTCTGCACATTTGCTTCTTAAATTTACTAATAGCACTAACCCCGAGTATAAATCAACAAACAGTTACTCTCTTCTGCTTTTATTTCCTTCACACATACATTCTGCTCTCATCTCATCTATTCAAGTTTTATTGAGTTCCTTCTCCTTCACAGCTGGCCTTGATTTCTTCCTTGTGTTTGCTACTTCTGCCTCTTCCTTTAAGAGGACAGAGGGAGACAGAAAACAGCTGCTCTATCTTTCCTACAAACAGCCCTAAAACAAGCTGACAGTGATGATCACACTTCTATTCTACTGCCCTGCAGTAATCCTAGCTACAAATGGGACACTAAAAAGAGAACTGTCCCAGTTTGCATCACAGCATCAGCATGTACATTGGGTGTAGTGCTAACCTAAAGCTAAGCTAAGTAGTGCTTACCCTAAATCAAGGACTTTCCAGTGTCTCATGCTTGGTGCACCTTGGGAACACCTTCCAAAGTCCACCAGCTTCAGAAAGAAGTTGTACAGCCCCAAGGGCCACCCAACAGTTTCACAGGTCTTCTCTCCAGTGCAATTCTGGCTGTCAAAAGTACAAACTGTGAGTGGCAGTGAGAAGGATCACCTCCTACCTCAAGTTCTCTTGAACAGTCAAGCACAAGCATGTATGCCAATATCATTACAGCAGAATCACATAATACATAGGAGTTATGTACCATGCTTCAAAGTGACTCCCTAGAATATTTCACAGTTTTCATGTGGCAGCCTGTGAGTCCAGAAATAAAGAGACCATGAGCACAATGAACACCAACTTTCCAAACTTCTAAGTAGTAACACCCAACAGGAAATTAAGCAGGACTTATCATGCATGCCTAAGAAGCAATTACAGAAGCTTCTGTTTCCCCAGTCATAAATTTCCAGGCTACATAAAGCTGCATGGAAAGTGTTGAAGAAATGTTGACATCCAATGTACACTGAATTAAAGGAAAATTAACTTCATGTACAGAATAAGCTATTGTTGTAAGTTTTTGTGGAGACAAAAAAGGTATGCTAACACCTTTGATTAATTAAAAGTTTCTCATTGGATGTGCTCCACAGGTTAAACATTCTTGACTCTTGGAATCATTGAAGTGACAGCAAGAAATGGCCATTGGTAATACCGTACAATGACACACCTTTCTAGGACCCAATATAATGACCACATTTGTGCCACCATATCTGGATCTCCTTACAGTTTTTAGAGTTAAGCATTCTTTTTAGTCTCAAGCTCTTCATGACTCCATAGGGAAGTTCTTTCTGATTATTGTTATATATATTGGCTCAGATACTGCACATCACCTATGCAAGAAACAGTACATGATGAAATCAGTGTGATAGGAAATGTTACATCCTTAAAGCCAAGTCTCCTGCCTTTCTGTCATTTCCTAGGTTTTCAGAGGTATTTGCCATGTGAAACAGCATAACAGGAGCTTCAGTTCTACTTCAATCCCTGTACACACCACTCTTATTAATCTCTGCAGAGATTCTGAGTTTTTCTGTCTCTCAGTGGAGATCTGGACAAATGGCCATTCGCTGCTTTGTAGCTCATTATTCTGCAGGCATAGCAGCTGATAAGAGGGAAGCACTGAAGAAATCCTCTTCTCCTTATTCTGTAAACTGTGGTATCTCCATAAGCTCCCAGCCACCCAGCTGACTCCTGCCACAGATTGTGGGGTACAAACAACAGAAGAGGAAAAGCTGCTTCTTGGAGGAATTTATAAGCTAAGTCAAAGCAGAGGTTTTTTCAATCCACATGGCACTGGGCAGATGGCAGCAAGAGACAGTCTTAACTGCTTTGGATAAGAAGAACAATATCCATATATTGACTTTTAATAAAGTTTCCACAGTTAACTTTGATTTTCGTAAAATTCTATTAACTTGCATTCTGGAAACTAGGAATACAGACAACAAAGCTTAACACGGTTTGCTGAGGACATAACACAAAGTCAAACCACAAGAAGTAACTGACTGCCCTAGTTTTGCGGGGATAGAGTTAATTTTCTTCCTAGTAGCTGGTACAGTGCTGTGTTTTGGGTTTATTATGAGAATAATGTTGATAACACACTGATGTTTTGGTAGTTGCTAAGTAGTGCTTACCCTAAATCAAGGACTTTCCAGTGTCTCATGCTCTGCCAGTGAGGAGGTCCACAAGAAGCTGGGAGGGAGTGGGGCCAGGACAGCTGACCCAAAGTGACCAAAGGGATATTCCATAGCCTATAACTATCATGCCCAGTACATAAACTGGGGAGTTCCCTGAAAGGGACTGTTTGCTGCTTGGGGGCAGGCTGAGCATTGGTCAGAGGGTGATGAGCAATTCTATTTCATGTGTGTCACTTGTGTGTTTTGAGTTTTATTTTTCTCTTTTTTTCTTTTTTTTATCCCCCCCAGTAAAACTAGTAGAAGCAGTAGTAGTTTATTTTATTTAACTTATTAAAACATTCTTACCTCAGCACATGAACTTTGAGCTTTTCCTTACCTTTTTTTCCCCTGACTCTCCTCCCCATCCCACAGGGAGGCAGGAGCAGTGAGAAGATGTGTGGTATTTAGTTGCCATCTGGGGTTAAATCACAACATTCATCTTTCATAAAACCTGAATAAATAGACTTTCCAGGTAACTGCCTGTCTATACTGATTTAACTATAAATAACAAGTGTAGTTCAGGACTACAAAAATATGTAAGCATCTAAATTTCATTAAAAATAGACTTTTATATTATAGAATTTAGTATTATTGGTCTTGCTGGACCTGTATAAGCCCTTCTATTAAAATATTGGTTTAAAATTTGTTTTTCCCACTGAGGCACCACTCACCACTCTGGAACTCATCTAGCTAAAAGTCTGGGCTAAATTTGTACTATACTGGTTGTCATAGACATCACATGCTCAGACAACATTGAGTTTAAAATATATATCCCCCTCAATGAAAGGTTACTCTGATTCTTCTGCAGTGCTATATCTGGTTGTTTCATTCTATAAAAGTTTTGCTATACTGGGTATTCCAGAGTAGTTCTTGAAACGAGAGTTCACTTCTGAACCTTCTTTTCTGGTCACTTGTACAGAAACTACAGAAGTACAGTCTGATGACTTCTGTGATTACAGAATGAACTCTTTCTTAGATGTTTAAAGGCATTATTTTTTGCTCAGATTTTGGCCAAGATTATAACCTTAGAGATGACACACACAACTATGATTAAAATGTTGATGTTTTGCAAGGCAAGCGCCATGTTTATTGGAAAAACACTGACATATAGCTTTCACTAAGCAAAAAAGAAAGAGGATGATGCACATAAAATTGAGGTGACTGAAGATGTCAGTTTGGAAAGCACTTTAAGCATTTGTCTGGGTAAGATATGGATGTGTTTGTTAGGGAAGAATGAGCTGTCCTGTCTGGGGTGCAAGTGCTCGAGCACTCTTTAATGAAGGTAACTTATCTTTTATTTTGGTAAGCAAAACCATTGGAGAGGACATAATGACTTTTTCAGTATAAAAATGCTTTCTTTGCTATGACTTCTGCTCAGAAGATTTTTACAATAAACTTACTATTTTTTTCATGCCATTTAGATTAATTTCATTTCATATGAAGCAATATTTTTGAAATTGAAATGGTCAAAATTATCAAGAAAACTAATAGTCAGGAGATTATCAGAATATTTTTTTCATAAAAAATTTCATAGTATTTCAAATTTTTAATGTTTTCAAAATATGTGTTTTCAAGGCAGTCTCCCATGAAATGATAGGTCAAAAACAGCCAACAAGGGGGCATGAGATAGACTCCAGGCAGGAGATGGACCAGCAAGTCATGGCACTTGAAAGAGTGGCATGCATCTGCCACCTACATAGAAATACGAAACTCTGTATGAAATATTTTAAACATTTTTTTTTCCTTTATAAACAAAACAACATCTTTATTTCCAGCAAGTTAATTAATCCAACAATAAACAACAACCTTTACCAAAGCAGTACTTTACAAAATCAGCACAACCTTATAATAGACTCAGGAGGGTATAAGAGGCATGAAATCTCACCAGGTATATAGGAAAGAGTAATTATTCATTCCTCTGAAAGGTCAGCTTCAGTCTTGAGCCTGAGCTCTCAATAAATGGTGAAACATAATTTATTTGTACTGTGTATTGCTGCTTCCTAATATAACAAAATACCTCAGGGACATGCTGGTAGTAATGCAAACACAGGATGGTCTTTTAAGCCAAGAAATCATTTCAAAATTTATCTAAAGCAGAAAGTTATTATGATTCCACAATGGTGGCATGCATTTGTTTGACATTCACCATGGCATACCAGGGACAGAGAATTATCTGATTTTAGTTCCCATGATCTAACAGAGAAGTTATCTAGGCAACTTGGTGCTTTAAATCTACTCTCCCTTTTTCTACATATAACCATTTTGTAAATAAAGCACTCCAAGTAGGCACAATAAACAAAGATTCATAGAAAGTCTGTAGAAGGATTTCAAGACATCTATTTAAATTCCATCAGTTCATTTATGTGATGTATAAGAAAAATATCCAGAAATATCTTAAATGCTCTTTTTGGTATTCTTACGAACACTGACTACAAATTTAATTAGTGAGTAGTTGAAGTATTCTAAGTTGCGTTTCTCATGAACAAAAATACTGTTCTGGAAGAATAAGCACGTCAGTAGATTCATTCACAGAAGTCAACACCAAAAGATGATAGAGGAGCACAAAATAAGAAATGGATGTACATCACTACAATTAAGGGAAAAAGAAACCAGACTCATTTTAAAGGCTGACTAAACACAAGAAGATACACTTACAGTGTGTATACTTACAGACTGTTATGATGAGGAATAATTGCACTGATTTATTGGAAGTAAAGTTTAAAATTAACATTGTGTAAAACATTCCTGCTAGTGGTATTTCCATTTTTAAAGATGTTTAAAGCTAGTCCTAGGAAAGAACCATACTGTGCATACTGGAGAATGCAACTATTACCTTGTGATCTAATCTTCAATCCTAACAGATTCTATACTCAGAAAATGATAGCTAATCTAATAGTCAGAATTTTATTCCATCAGAAATACAAGCTTAATAATGAAATTCTATTACTACATAAATATTGCTATATTTCAAAATCATACTGTCTATTATATGGAGATATCAGTGCAACAAGACTAATTATGTAGCTCCTGATGGCTTAAGATTAGCCCAGATCACCCTTTCTGCATTAATTATTTTCCTTTCTGTATCTGGGAGGTATTCAATGTTAGTTTCACACACTGAAGTTGTGGCTAACCAGAAATCTTTCATTAACTTAATAAAGACTACTAACAGCAAAATTTTATTAGTGCTACGCAATAGTCATAAGGCTCTTTAGAAACAAGAACTTTCTGTTGGTCAAATATTTTTAAACACCTCTATCAACAGACCAACATAATTTAGAGGGAGAATGCTGTAGCATTTTGTGGCCATCCTGAAAGAGAAGGGACATGAACTCTAAAAGAGGAAGAGGATGAAAAAGACAACAAACCAAAGAAGTTAAACATTCTAGGAATTAGCCTAAACTGATTTTGAATTACGTAAGTCCAGGAAAATAGCAGAATATTTTGAAATGGACCTGAAATTCTATATGTCTGGTTCATATTTGCAGATGGCCCAAATAAAACTGCTTCTAGATATAAATTATAAAAGGATGGTTGTTATTTATTCCATTATTCCAAAATGAAACTATAACTGTATAAGGTTTAAGAGGTGATAGTCTCTATCATACCTCTGATTTAGACATTTTTTAATGTTTCTGTTACCAAAACGAAAATATTATCAAAGGCTTTAATACAGCAGTGTGAAAAGAAAAACTAAAACCAGAAAATAATATTTTGATTCAGAAAATTGGCATTTGAAAATATTGATACAAACTAACCTAAAGAATTTGCAGACAATGTTATCCTGCCCTCTCACCTATTTCTGAAATTGCCAGGAGTTAGATTAACTACACAAAGGCCTCCACAAGACATCTTGTCCCAGACAACACTTCCCACTTTGATTACTGTTGGCTTCAGACTTCCTAATGGTGCATTCAACTCCTGCATCCAGGTCAGTGATAAATACATTTAAAACAGGACTGGCCCTAGAATTGAGCCCTGTGGGTCATGTGGTGCCATTCACCAAAACCCTTCAAGCCCTGCCCTTCAGCCAGTTCATCAACCAAGTACACCTTGAACCTACTGAACAATTTTTCCAGCAGGACAGTATCAAAAGCCTTACTAAAACCCAGGAAAAATATATCCACCACCTTCCCTTCATCCACTGGGCAGGATGAACACTATAAAAGGATATCAAATTAGGTAAACAGGAGTTTCCCTTTATGAACCTGTGTTGACTGTGCCTGATGACTGCATTTTCCTTTAAATGCCTTTAAGAAGTTATCTAATACTTTTCATACTTTTTTTCAGGAACTGAGGTTAGAATAACATGGATCTTCCTTCATGGCCTTTTTGTAAATTGGAATAACACAGTCTGGCTTCCAGTCAGCAAGGACCTCCCCAGACTACCTTGACCTTTGGTAGATAATTAAGAGGGGACCTGCCATAACATCCACTAGCTCCTTTTATGGTTTAATTTACTTAAACCTGGAGACATACTACAATTCCAGCAAAATCAAAACAAATCTTAAATTTAAAGGAAAACTGAAAATTTATTTATCCAAACCCCCCTAAAGGTGTTACTGCAGAAGGACCCTATAAGAGAAGCCACTACCAATCAAGGAAATGAAAGAGTCTTGCTAAATAAAACTTTATGG
Organism: Pseudopodoces humilis; assembly: GCF_049639895.1. Classification (NCBI taxonomy): domain Eukaryota; kingdom Metazoa; phylum Chordata; class Aves; order Passeriformes; family Paridae; genus Pseudopodoces; species Pseudopodoces humilis. The sequence goes on from NC_142200.1 coordinate 51,460,156, forward strand.
AAAAAGAATGGGCAAACATCAACTTCTACTATACTGGAAGAATACTCACCTACATAAACAGGGGATTGAAAAAATGGTCTTATTTTGAAGAAAAGGATTTGTGGGTTTCAGTGAATCACAAATGAAAGTGTAAGACCATTGCAAAAAGTACCATACAGTAATTCATAAATAGGGAGTATGACTTGCAGTCACTTGGGTAATTGTTATATTTCAGTATATGCTATTAAATTCTCAGCTGAAATAGTGCCTAGCTTTGAGCCTCAAGAAATACCTGAAAAACTTGGAGAAAACAGAAGCAGATGAACAACAATAAGAATAATCTTCCTGGAAAATGTGATGCGTGAAGAAAGTTTGAAGGGGCTGAGGTTGTGTAAATAGAAGAGAATGAGAGAAAAAAGTACATACTACAAATATGACTGCAGCCTTCAAATACAAAATGGGTAACCATAAAGACTAATGGAAAGTTTTTCTTTATTTCTACTTCAGGCTGAAGGATGAAGACAGAATATTTTGACTAATGGAAGAAAAATTTCCGAATGATAAGCATCAGAAAGGACTGTAGCTGTAAAAAATGTTTTATTAATAGTGGATTTGGGTCTGGATAGAGAAACAGAACACATCAATCTTCCAGTCTACACTTCTGAACTTCTTATTGAGAAAAGAGAGTTGGATAAACATTAACAGCAAGTCTAAAATGCAGAGCTCATAATTGTGCAGACGCCATGAGCAATGTGCTGTCATTTCTCCAGCTATGTCTTAGCCCACATCCGCAGTCAGTTTTGTACAGCACTCCTCATATGGCTGGGGAACAGGAAACCAGTGGGGCTGTGTCACCCAATTGTTACAAGCAGAAGTAGTACCAAGGTGATTTCTGGAGCAGGAATTCTGTCATCTCCTCTCCCACAAAGCAACATCTAAGTTCTGGTGTCATTAAATGACGATAATTGACCTTATTCCCTGACCTAGCAAATGCTCTGCTTTTCTAGACCCTACACTCACAACAGTCTTTAATTTCTCCTTCAGCACCTTGGGGGTCCAGCAATGCCAGTATCAGATTGCCCTTTTTATTGGCTTCACCTGCATCTCACTGATTATAACCATACCAGTAAACAAAATGGTGCCAGTGTACTCTGTATGCAGACACTGAAATTCAACAGCTGAATATTTCATGTTGCTAAACAGTTTAAAAACTCTTGGAACAACTTTGATCAATGAACTTCTCTCCCAGACAACTTGGGCACAGTTTGGGTGTTCTTCTGGGACAAATAACATTCCCAGCAGACAATTTTAAACCACCCTTTGCACTTAGGAGGCAAAAAAAGAGTTTAATAGTGAATATGTGGGAATGTCAAGTGGCCTTGGTGTCAGAGAGCAATCTGATAACATTTAATGCACTCCTACAGCTACACCCACTGCCCTGTGAAGCCCCAAGTGAGATCATTACCAATGGCAGCTGAAAGAGGAGCTGCTACACTCGACAACTCTGAAGAAACAGTAAAAAATGATGCGTTTCATCTTGAAGAGTGTGCTCTTCAGGATGAAATAATTATTTTAATTCCCACTGCACCCACCATAAAAGTAGGAAAAAGCCAGTGGTTGCAACTCTGTCTTAGAACTCTCTAATCATACAAATAGTGTCTAGACGATGCAATTACTCCAATCTAAGTAAAAATTAGATTATAGTTTTATTAATATTATATTATATTATATTATACTCATAAGAACATTAAACTCATATGGAAAAAAATTTATCCAGCTCATTCAGTGAATGATATACATTTTTGAAAAAAAATAGGAAGTATTTTTTTAGATTCTGAAGGCCTGATTTGAACCAATAGAGCCCAAGATATTCCAGATGAAACAGGTATTTAATGAACACAATTATGCCTTTTACTTTAGGAAATGGTTTAAGCTTAAGGTGAAATGGTAATGCTCACTTCAAGTTTTCTTAGGATTTTATTATTTAAGTCAAATCCTCTACATCACATAAGGTTTCTTGCGCTGAATTGTAATACAACTGTTTACTCAAGTGGCAGCAGCATACCTTGTCATAAATTAAATGGACATTTATCAAAGGTAAGTTGACAAGTTTAAATGTTAAATGTAAGCACAGTAAGACAAGTACAAATAGCTTCTACCTGGAGGTTGCATATCTAAATCACTGGATAGATATTTTAATTAACTTCTAGACAATAAAGAATGTTTGCTTTCTGAATTATTGAACAACATTTCCTGAGAGAGGAAGATACAAAATGTCATGCAATATATTTTAAGGAGAACTTACACACAAATGAAAACTTGAAAATTCTGCCTCCCATATAACACAGACAAGAAAGAGATAAATACAGTTTAGAAATATAAGTTTTGGAATCAATACTTAAATTAAAAGAAAAATTAAAGAGAGTTATGCCAGAGAGGGGCATAATACATAGACAGAGGGAAGTTTGTTGCTTTATTTCATTTTACTCTTAATTCACTGAATTATGATCTAATGATACAAATGAGTAGTTTCCTCAGGTCCTGAGGTGATTTTGAGAAAGCATAAAAGATGAAGACATAACAATAGTCAGTGGGAAACTCAAAGAAAATGCATCTCTGGTGGGAAAAGAATAGTTTATAATTTCATATATATATATATATATATATATATATGCGTGTATATATATATATACATATATATATATATAAGTAGTTAAATATGAATTTCTTTTGTTTTTTAAGCCCTTCTAGTCTTCCTGCCTTACTAACAGTAATTTTTAAGATAAAAAGCTGGAAAACAAGAGCAAGCTGCAAACCCACAGGAGCACAAAGCTAAGTGCCTTCTTATCAACCCTTCCCCTTTCAAACCACAGAAGCATTTGGATATTTAAAATTCTAAGAAAAACTAAAATGTTTTACTCACAGTTAAAACCAGGTTCAATACTTTTTGCAGCTTCGAGACTGTTTATTGTAATCTGAAAGATGATGTGCAGCAGCAGAAATGACAGACTGGTGAAACACAGAGATTTCAGTAATCGTCCTGTGTGCCCTAAAGGACAAAATATACATACAGATAGCAGGTGAATTTATGAACATTGCTTAAAGATTTTCAGTATAAAACCATAAAAATATCCTGACCAAAGATATTTCTACCAGTCAGTTCCACATTAATCATGATTGTCCCCTATGGTCAACGTTATAGCAAAAATTATACTTTAATTATAGTTTCTTTGAGTAAAATAAACCACGACTGCTATTGCACATTTTTCCTTTTATTTTTTTTAATTAAACAAAAAAGTTTTTTAAGTCTCCAGAGAGCAATTTTACATCAATAATAATAACATTACAATGCTTACTAACACATTACCTGGTACTTAGACAAAACATGAATGATACTTCTACCTTTGAGAAAATAAAAGCCTGTTAATCTCATTACTTTTTACAAAATTATTACATGGCAGGGGTCATAACAAGACACAAACCTCAGTTTGGCTCAGGAGCACAGACATATTTTCACTGAATGCTTTGCTTTGTGCTGACTGACCTCTTTCCTTCCTTCTGAAGTTTTAAACATAATTTTCAGTACACACTGAAGACCCCTGTGCCAGACACATTTGTCATAGCTCCTCTGTGATTTACTGGATGTCAATTCAAAAGCTAATAGAAAATATTTGATTAAGACTTAGAGATGCCTTATAAATCCTCAGGGAAACACTTGGCTTAATCACAGGCAGCCAAATTTGCAAGGTATGAATAAATAAAGTAAACCATCCGTATTTCAGGAAATAGGAATCTTCGAGGCAAAATTGAATTGCAGATAAAAGACAACATTAAACATCACCCTACCTGACCTACAGTAACAGTTCTACTTCCAAAGCATTTTATCCATAGATTTCATACCACCTGCTTCATGCATTTGAGGGTCATTTTTTAATTTACAGATTAAAAAACAGCACAGCTGAAATTTTTATCCAAGGCTGTAAATAAAGCCAAGGCTATGGAAGGCAGAACTAGCAGAATATACCTAGGAAATGGTCACTCTACATGCAGCCTGTTTCATTCATCCTTATTCTCCAAGCTTCTGTTACGAGCAACCACTAGAAAGAAGATGATGGTTCACATTCTGTATCTAGCCAATAAGCCAGATTTTAATTTTAGAATTCTTGTAGTTCAAGCATGTCATCAATGCCCTAAGTAGTAGTTTATAAAGCAAAGAATTATATAAGCATGAATCAACAGTTTTAGAAAGTAATAGACTATCTCCCTCCATTGGATTCCAAATTTTTGTCATAACACTATCCTGAGTAGATTTTGAATACCAAGTATCTGTAATAAAATTCTGTTTTCTTTTTTTAAATATAGTAAATAATTTAAAAAGAAAAAAATGAAATGGTAAGAATAAGCCCATATTTGAATTTTCTGCGATCTGAAAAGGAAGATAGATACATTCACCAGACACATGCTTTGCATGATCTATTCATTTGTCTCCAAAGCTTACACAGAAAGGAGACAATCTGGGTGGCAGAACATTACATCAAAAAGACTGGATATTAAAATCTTTGGGCCACTTTTTGTTCTTCTCCTTCTGCAGAAGCTGACCTGGTGCCCTGTCTTAGGACAACAACAACTTCTAAGCACTATAAAACCAGAAACAATAAAATAGGTAATCTTTTCAAAAGTTTTAGAAAAGCGAACGTATGACAAGCTACATATTACTAAGCAATTTGTTCGGTGTGATGTCATATGTAAAGTTTGGCTTATGTAATATGTAAAGTATTGTAAGGACTGCTGTATTTTACAATTCTTTTTCAAGCTTCAATATTTGATGCTTAGCTTCTTCATTACCAGATCCCATGCTCATGGTATTATGAGCACCGCACCCTCAGAACACAATGAAATAGAACTAAAAAAAAACCTGTCTCAAACCTGGAGAAAAACAGTTCAACAATACAAATTTTGTGAACTTTAAACGTGTGTCCAAATGTACAGATTTCAAAGGCAGACTGGTAATTTATGAAGCTCTAAGTCACAAACTCTTCTCAGTGCTTGGGAGTTAATAGATATCAAGCAACAAATTTTTCATGTGGAAGTGGATTTGAAATCTCTTGATACAATTGTCTGAGTCAGCATCCAAAGGAGAAAAAAATGCAATACAATTAGTTAATGCACATTCAATTCCCAAATTGTTAAGTCTATCTTTCAGTATTTCTGTATCATTAAAAATATATCTCAGTTTTAGATTTCACTTCTTACAAGTTTGAAAATAAATATCTTTGAATTTAAACTGAACAAACCATTTCTTTAAAAAAGCCCTTTTACAGCTGTCATCCTTTCAAGAATTGTAGAAAAGTGGAAAACATACTTCTTCAAATGCCGAAATGTTGAAAAAAGATCTCCTTCTGCATAAAGCTAGGAAAAAAATCAAAGGACTATTAACACCCAGGGTAAGAAATAGTCTCTCAGCGTACTGGTAAACACGGCAGGATAAACAGACAGCTGGAAGGCAGCTAAGTATGTTCAGGGCAGGTTACAGCATCCCTCAAGGGCTACTCCCTTCATGGCCATTCAGGACCACCATCAGATTCTACTGAGCAGGAGTACTTTGCTAGCACCACATCCATCTGTGCCAGCAGAAACTAGAAACTACAAGTATTTGGAGAAAAGTAAGAAATATTACAAACCGGATTTCAAAAGTTTGGAGCTACATCAACAACTTGGGAGAAATGGGAGTGCGAAAGTAAGTGAATTACTGAATGCATAATTTATGTTAAGGAAGAAGAAGTGACAGATTTGGAAAAGGGATGAGTTTCAATTCATACTGGGGTTTGGGTAAGCCCACTTAATTATGTTTTTACTTACATTTTTCTCTTTCTACTGGAAACTTGGTTCTAAATGGCACAAAGGAAAAATTAACCATATGCATACAGAACTGAGATGGTGAGAAAAGAGAGCTGAAATAAAACAGAGCTCCTTACGAAAAGGAAGAAAGATTTCTTTTAATCTTTTTTTTTTTTTTAAATTTTAATTCATTCACTGTGTTACAATTCCTTTGCTAAAACATACCTCAACTGCTCAGTTGCCCTAATGTAAAAATCCTTGGGATCTGTGAACATCCCACAGAGAAGGAGATATATATTGTTCATAAAGCTGAATGGAGAGAATAGATGTGCAAAAGAACATTGCCCCAGCAGATATCAGAATTCATAATATCAATTCCTTCACTTCTGTCCTAAATGTATAGGCTTCTGTACATCTATCAAGACAAAAAAAGAAAAATCTCATGGCAAAACACCTCAGTTTGGCACTTGAGCCCTGGGTTCTGATTTCACTCCACCAGCAACTTTTGAAATCTATGGAGGATGGAAAGGAGAGGAAACATTTGTCTCAGAGCTGGGCTGAAGGACTGACAAAAGCGGGCTTGCTTCCAGGTGTCACTGCAGGTGTCATTTCTAATGGTACTCAGTGGGACCAAAACCTGGCATGTAGCTCTAGAAATGTACCCCAGCACGTCTCAGAAACACACAGGGAGGTGGCTCCAGCCTCTTTATCCCTCCAGAAAGCTCCTGGCAAAGGGCTTTCTCCTCTCTGATCAAGCCTGCAGGAAGCCTGACAGGATGTGAAGGCTTCATTACCCTCTTTCTCTTCAGCCCAGATGCAACTTTAAACTGGACTCAAGAGGGCCAAAAGCTTTTCACACGTGGAAGAGGAATCAATTTCTTATTTTTCAAAGGTAATCCAGCCAAGAGCTGGATTAGTAAATGGCACATCCCCCCCAGCCACAGGCATGTAACCTCAGTACAGCTATTTGAATGCATTCTAGTTGGACTGCTGCTTCCAACACACACATGCACCTCTTGACACCGTGATTGTACACAAAGTTGGAGCATGCTACCCACATTGTTTCCAAAAACAATGAAAATTTCTTGCACATTCATGTTTTGACAGGTAGTCCTCTGATCGTTTTTGCTACCTTCTTCCCTAAAACAGCAAGACTATGTCAGAATGTTTTTGCACACCTGGAACTTCCTCAGAGCTTCTACCACAAGGATGTGCTAATGGGACATAGAATAACTGAATGGCAAATTGACACTGAGGCTTGCTTAAAAATCACATAAATTAGCTCTTACATGGCCGTGAGCCTTAGACTATTACAAAGGATATTATATGATTGAAATATGATTGATATGATATATGACATCTTATCAATATCATATCATATGGTAGCTGCTTGCAAGGCGCATTTTCATTCTACATTGGGGATTTTTTTCTCATTCTGATCTATTTATGGGACATGACAAATAATTGGTTGAATCTCTAAGAAAGTGAATACTGCTAACAATTTATCTCTTTTTTTTAATAAATAGTACTAGGCAGCATCTGTATGCAAAGCTGGTAACTTCAAAGGGTCAGTATCCATTTGAATGCTGTAACACTATCAGAAAAGGGAGAATAGAGGAGGAAAAAAATGGAATCAAAAAATTAATTTATGACTGTTTACTATTCCAACAGTGTAATTCCATCATCACAATTATACATATGCTGCATGGCTTCATCCAAATGGCAGATTTAAGCATTTGGGTGTCTTATTCGAAGTTTAAATTACTTTGCACTGGCATTTTTTTTTAAATGTAACCTTAGGGTTGCATTTTCTGAGGTTTGTTCGTTTGGGGATATTTCAAACATCTCTTTAGCTATATATTGTACTCCAAACTGTTATAACACTCTCAAATCTTCTTGAATAGCTATGTTTGGGAACTATTTTACACAACACTTTCTGTTCAGATCACAGTAGATGAAGACTAAAGCAAAAGTCATTCTTCATATAATAATCTCTGATAGCACGCAGTGAGTGATAAATATTAATGTGCATTTATCTCCTAAACTAGTGACACTTCACCTAATAAAGATACCCTATTACAGCCATTCAGGATTGTTGGGTTTTTTTTCATAAACCTCTTCATCGGTAAGTAACTAACAAAACTAAAGAGCTCAGACTTCTGCAGCACAGAACTCAGTCCCAAAGAATTTGTTTCGGCAAGAAACTGAAAATTTTAACTTCTTGACTTTCCATCAGGAAACCTAGCATCACCTCAGAGCCCAGCTGGAACCAGGGTCCAGAGACTTAAATCTCCTGCTCCATGACTCCACACAGGAATCTGTCAACATCATCTGAACTGTAGATTGGGGCAGCTGGGTATGAGAAATTAAGAAAACATTTAATTCACAATACATGTCTTTTGGAAAAATCCGGAAGTTTTGGAGTCATATGATCTCCAAGAAAAAAATATCAATACATCCTAATTCCCCATATAAAAGAAATCCCACTATTGGCCAGCTCTGGTTTAAGTGCCTCAAGATACCACAACTACCTTATTGACATAAATGCAAGAAAAAAGTTCTGATTTGAAGTTGGTTTCTGCCAAAGGTTCAGAGGAGATAAAAATATTTGGTTGCAGACAATCATGAGGAAAACATCATCACTGAGTTCAGCATGAACATCAGCCACTTTGTTCAAAAGTGTCAAACATAGCTTCATACATTTAAATTAACACACCAAGGAAAGTTTACAAGGATGAAACAAGCACTGAGATATCCATCCTCCATTTGACAGGAAAACTCCTGATGACCATGGAAGATGAAAAACGGGTTCAATTATGAGTTCTAAACTCAGCTGAGATTTCCAGATGACTAAAGGTTTACATTTGCAGGGCACAAAGCAATTTAGGCCTGTCCTAGAAAGCACTTAAATACATGCACATCTTTGAGCATGTGGACAGGGACTGATGGGCTCTCAGTGCTGCATAAAAGGTTCATAAAAAAAGGCTGATTACTTTACTCTTAAGGTATCGATACCTGATGTGACCCAGCCTTAAAGCAAACAGCTTGCAAGTCAGTGGAAGCCAAATCCTTTTAGATGTCTCTAATGGCTTATTTTCTCTAGTTCTCCTTAGAGGTAGGCATAATCTCATTGTTTTCAACTTCTCATGCACTTTTGGATGTGAAGACATGCAACGCCTTCCAGTTTCAGGTTCTGTAAGAATCGTGTTAAATGCTTTCCAGTGGCAGTTATACCTATTATTAAACAGTGTTTCCTAGATGTAAAATATCCATGGTATTTCTACATGCACAATGCAGCTGCTCTTAGAGGCTTGGCCTCTTGAGTGCTGAAACAATGGGATAGAGTTATCAACAATGGATAGAGGAAGGCAATTTTTTTGGAAGGACTATTCTAAGAATAAAAATTGATAATGGTGTGCCTTGTACACTGTGCAATTATATTGTGCAATGTCAATTCATTGATCCACCAAGTAAAGTATCTGCATATCAGCTCCTATCCACTAAGTCTTACATGAACAACTTAAGTAGACTCAAAAAAGATAATGCTTAAATCATCCCGAAGCTGCCAGGAATTATTTTAAGGGTTAAAAAAGTGATAATGAAAGTGCTGCCATCCTTCCACTGCACAGATAGCAGTACATCTATATTTAGCTTAATAGAAAATGCATTAATATTTCCCTTCCTCCCCAAAGAGTATCTTATATTTCAACATCATCTTCTACCCAGAGGATGTCAGCTTACCAAAGCCTTAAATGTGGGCAGACATCAGCACTGCCAAAATACAAACCCACTTGGTTTACTCACTGGATTTCCAGCAGCAAGACAAAAATAGCGAGCTACTAACTAAAGCCATTGTCTATTCTGTACCTATCCAGGCCCAAACCTCAAAATGTGTATCCACAAACAACAGCTCAAGACTTCAGGCAATTATTTTAGCTATGTTTAAATGTGTGTGTCCAAGCAGCCACACTGAAATCCAGACCGTAGAATTACAAGTTCTAGATTCAGAATTTTCAGCAAAAGCTTTGCAAAGGTTTTACAGTTTTATCTGTGCTTCCCTGAATGTATTCCTTATTCCAATGTGTAGCCAAATGTCACAATCTACAACTGTGACCAACAGAAAATTATCTAATAAATTTACAAAAAAGCCATGATTCCTTAATTTCAAACAGCTCTTTGTACTATCATATATTCATTTGCATTTCAAATTGGAATATTTCATGGATGATAGAGCCACATGAATTTGCAATAGTTTATCACAAGATACGCAATTACTTGAAAATTTTACGTTACTTTTAAAAGTAAAATAAGATACATTTTTCCAGGCTTGTATTTGCACACAAAATGCAGGTTCAGCTGTACTATTCATGCACTAACCTGTCTCCTCACATTTCTCTGCTTCTCTCTCTTTTAAAATTACTACAGAGTTCTAAGAAGGAAAAAAAAAGCTGTTCTAGAGATAGACACTTACTTTGCAGGAATGCCAACCAGACTTGGGTAAACACAGTTAAAAATGTTATGTGTAATTAAAAAAAAAGAAAAAAATTTAGAAATGAAAACATAAAAGTGCTGCACAGCATAATAAATGTCTCATTACTCTAACTTCTTGCAGGATTTCCTGTTTTTCCTAGAAGTTTTCATGCCCAGAATACTACTAGAACTGAGCTGTATCCTTTGCATCAATAGACAATAGCATCGTTCAAGCTACTCATAATCTCTGAGTTGCAAGTTTACACAGGCAATTTACCCATTTCGTTAACAAAATATTTTGTCAGACAAGACTCAGAACCTGACCATTCATTCTTTTTCCAGATGATACTCATAAGCTTTCAAAGCAAATAACTGCTACTCGATGTCCACTTCAAAATTTGATGGGTGGCTGTACCAAGCTAAATTCAGAAAATAAACATGATCTCAGATACTACTGCATATGAACTGAGACATTTTAAGTCAGAACTGTTCTTTCACAAGAGAATTTGAGGCTTTTAATACAGAGTTCCAGTTCCTTCCCTTGAGGAACTAGCCTCTCCATGTTCACCACCACCAGATAATACTTATTATTGTTATTAATAATACTTATAATAATACTTATATTTACTTATATACCTATTATTATTATTATTATTATTATTAATATACTTAATACTTATTTTGAATTCAAATTCAGTCATTATTGTCTGTTAGAAGCAGTGCTTGCAACTTAGTTTCTTCATTCCTCTATCACTGTCATAAAGAGCAGGTAATTAAAGTTATTTAAAGTAATTAAAAAGTAATTAAAAGTAGTAAGTTCTTTTAACAATGGAGAGTCCAAACAACTACCAAGTAATGGGAGATGGCAGCAGGGCATGTGCAACACAGGTGGTCCACATTTTCAAAAAAATCTGTACTTACTAGAAGGAGAATAATTTTCTCTCTTGAATACCTTCCAACATGTGTTCATAAGCAGTAAACAAACATGATGCATGGCAGAGTGAGAGAGGAAGGCAAGAAAACTATGTAAATAGGGCTGATACAACTATAGCAAACCAAACCCTACACCATGATGTTTTCACAAGGGAGTGGAAGCTGTGGTATGAATTTCTACTTTTGGCAGAACTTCTCCCAGATGCTCTAGAGGCTGATTCAGCTCAGAAAGAAGTTTTGCAAAAAAAAAAAAAAAAAAAAAAAGAGTTTGAATAATGCAGCTCATGACCCAGTTGAAGAGCCCTTGAGCTGAAATGCAACCTCAACTTTGCATTTCAAAAATGTTTTAGCCCTCTTGTCAATACAGAGCTGAAGTAACCTATGCAAGGGCATAGCATCATTCCCTCCCTTTATCACAGATGCTTCAGGGAAACAGAAAGATGGGAAAGCAAATTACTTGTGTGAGATTTAGTTCTAAAAGTTCCCTGGTGTTTGAGAACATTCTGTGATGCCTGTATGCCACCTGGGCCGTGACACTTCCTTCTCTCTGAAAAAAATAAAATTATTTTCAGAATGCCTGTTCCAGTGGGAACATGGAACCTTATAGCTTTCCATAAACATTTTTTCCCTTTCCGTAATTTTTTTTTTTCCTTTCATCAGAATTGGGTGTTTTTCTAAGAAAATTAAAATGCAAAATTCCTAGGAGTCTAACTGTGTTGTATATTCTGTAAAATTCTGTAGAGAAAAAGGTTGCAGGAAGAGAACCACAATAAATCTGACTCACATGTTTGGCAAATTGGTAAAAACTAAAACACAGCTGATAATTAGTCAGGTAAGGACCACATGCACAGGAGTGTCCACATAGTTACCACAGAAAATGGTAAGGCCTACCAGACCTTGGAAATTTTTTTCATGGAAACCAGAGAAAATGTTTAGAAGGATATTTTAGATAATGCAGGAAACTTAGTCTTCAATAAACTTCTGGTGAGTAATTCAGAGGAACAAGCTTCTGTCAAAGGCTTTACAGGAAATGTTCTGTCATGGGAGAGGAATCATTGTCTTGGGATGTATCAGCTTTGGCTGATGGTAACTTTTGATTTATTTTTTCAGTCCTGTTGCAAGAAGTCTGGGGGTACACAAGGAGCTGGACGGGGGACAGCCATGGCAGCTGACCTGAACTGACCAAAGCAGCCATCCACACTGCATGGTGTCCTGCTCAACATATAGAGCTGGGGGAAGAGGGATGAAAGGTTTGGAGTTAAAGTGTTTCTGCCCATGTTCTGTTACATGTGACAGAACCCTGTTCTCCTGAAAGTGACTGAACACCTGCCTGCCCTTTTGAACAAATTCCTTGTTTTGCTTTGCTTGTGCACGTTGCTTTTGCTTTACTTTGAAACTGTCTCAACCCATAAGTTTCCTCACTTTTCTTTCTCCTCCATGCCACTGTGGGGAAGGGGATGAGCGGCTGACTGGGGCTTAGATGCCTGCCAGGGTTAAACCATGAGAGTGGTCTATGAATATACATGTAATCTAGACAACAAGGAACTCAACTGTGCTTACAGAAATGCTAGATTTCTTCATGAGAAGAAATCATAGCATTGCTCAATATCTCACAAAGGGCTTATACTAAAGAAGAGTGAGGTTCAGTGAAACACTGAACTCCTAAGTGACACCACTTTTCTTTCAAAAGTGTCTAGTGTTTTCTTTCAAAAGGTATGCAAAAGCCATTCCCTGGAACATCCTGCAAACTAGGCAGAGAATAACAACTAGATCTGTATTATCACTATTATATAAATTCCATGAATGCATACACAACAGCTCTCCTCTCAATGTTTCTGTGGGTAAAAGCATAGCTTTAATGTCGTCTGTTGGGTTCTAGGTAGATCAGACAAAGCAATTTTTCAGAAATAATCCACTACTTTCAACTCGAAAATGTTACCTACTAATTTCCTTACAGGGCTCAGGAGCAGAAATGAACCATCTTATTTCCATCTGAAAGTAACAGTTGTAGTTTTTGGACAATGACTGCAGAGGGAATCAAACATTCCATTTTCACCCTACCACTGTTTCTCATAATGGAAAAAAGTGGCCAACAGTACAGTAAGTCGAGCCCATGCTTGCTAGTTGACTTTCAGATAAATGTGTAGTTGAGTAATGAATGAACAGTGATGCTCTGCCCTCTTAGGATGATTGGTACCATGGGTCAGGCACTTGGTGGCAACTGTCAAGACACTTACTGGATAAAAGATAGAATCCATACCAGACAACGACCCTGAAATCTTAAATCACTTCTGTGAACAAAATGAATGCTTGATACTATGAAGGGAGGAAAGGAAAGATAAAGAGCTGCACATAAATACACAAATCTTGGATGAAGAAATTTATTGACATGCTAATTATATGGCTCTAACAAACCATAGAATAAAAGGGAGAATATTTGCCTTAAAATTTTCATAATTATTTTTAAGCAGGTAGAAAAAAATTAGTTTCTGAGAAAACTATAACTCATGCAAAGGAAACTAAAAAGAGTGACATGTCAAAATGGGAAAAAGCCAAGCCAGGTGTGGAACTAACTCATAATCTGAAATATCCATCATCCTACAGCCCACTGTGAAAACACTAGAAACTGTGAACATAAAAGAAGCTAAGAACATCTGTATTTACACCTGTACAAACCGAAAGTCCATTATCACTAGTAATCTGCAGCAGTGTAAACAGATGTCCAGGGTAAGCATACAAGAAGATTAATACTCCCTCCAAGTCTCTAATCTTTTTCAGATTGCTTGAACCAGACCTGTTCAGTAAACAGAACTTGTGAACTTCCACAGTGCCCTTCTCAATCATGTGAATTTCCAGCAAACACGATGCTTGGATTGCCACAGATCGATGGTTCACTGTATGAAGAACATCCTTTTTCTTCCCAGTCCTCATGTTATGAGAAAAAGAGAAACTGGTCACTATCCATTCCCCATCACTCATCAATTTGTATCTCTCAATCACACAGTCTTCCATGTGGGTTTTCTCTCCATCATACTTAGCTGTTCCTCAGACACTGCTGCATGTACTTTAGTTAGCCCCATCAACCATCTCTGAACTCTTTTCAGGTTCTGCTACAGTTCCTGTGGGATAGGGCACCACTGCCACTACAGAACACAGACACCTCATGGCTTCATACAGCAGTACAAAGATCTATTCACTCTCCATTTTATTCCTTTGTGTTCACATCTATTTTCTGAACATCTGCTGAGGCTCTGAAGTAATGTTTCCACATATTACAAGCCCTCGATTGCATTCCCAAGAGCCAATGTCAGTTCAGTGACCAGTGTTTTTTCTATGTGTGAAAATGTAATCTATGTATGTGTGATTATTTTTCTTTTAAAATTTACTTTTATATACACTTGTCCCACATGAATACCAGTGGGGTAAAAGGAAACCAGTGCATTACTGACTAAAGGGTTCATCTTTCTTTTTTTTTTTTTTCCTCAGAGATGGAACTGAATGTATAAGTGTAATCAGATTTATGCCCTTTAAAACATGTGATATTAATCTGGAAATTCCAACTACCTCCACTACAGGAAATATCCTTCAAAATTCTCTTGTCATATCAGAAACTTTCAAACACTGTAAGTTTTATCTACTTGCTTCTGAATAAATAAATTATCTCAAAACACAATTTATCTATTCTAGGACCTGGAACTTAGAGTAAGAGTGACTGACTAACAATGAATCAAGTTTGTCATAGATGAACTTTTTTAATCCACACATGAAAAACTACCCAAAAGAAAGTACGTGCAGTCTTTTAAGATAAATACTTGAGTTCTTCTCTACAGTCCTCTGGGATTTTATCAAGGTTTTTTTCAAAGGCTAGCCAATTACCAAACATTCACTGCAAGACCTTGGCTAAGTAATGCTTGTGTCCAACTAGATCTTATATTTCTGGCATTTTGTCTACTGGGGTAGACATAAAAGGATCAGTAGTTTCATTCTTTCACGTACAGCAAAAATTATGGGAACCCAGCAGCCAAATGTAGTAAAACTGCTTCAACACTGAAGCTGAGTTTGGCATCTATGCTCTGCACACATGTAGCTCAGTTGTTGTCCAAGCAGCATTTCAGGATCCAAGAGGCCTCTGCAGTGGTATATGAGACATCGCTGCAATTCAGCTGGGATTTCTCACACAGCTGCCTTACTGGTAGATGGATTTGGAATCATCCCCCGGACAAAAGGAGGGACAACAACCTCAGACAACTCTTGCAAAGATCACTAGGGACTGGAACAGAAGGCTTCACCATTTACACCTCTTCTTGTAGATGCTTTTTAGAAGGGGTCACTACTGGAGCACTGCAGTAGGAAATCTAGGTGTGGAACTAGAAAGTCAACATATAGTAACTATAAAAAGTCAACATATAGTAACTATATGGAATTGGTAAGATGATTGATTGGAATGTATGTACTACCATGTTTTACAGAGTATAGTTTTAGCTTTCTGCAAAGCAAGGAAGTGCAGCAGAATAGCTTGCTGTTCTCATGGTTTTAAACTGGTTCCATGGTTTTTTAAATGGTCACCGATGTTGCCTTTGCAGACAAAACAACAAAAACAAACAACAAAAAGACAAACCTCCCAAATGAACAAAGGGATCATTAAGAGGCATAAAATATGGAGACTATGGCAGATATAAAGGGGGAAGATATTCTTTTTCTCTTCACAACTTATAAAAGTAGTTTCAGGTCTTTGCCATGGAGTGTGAATAAAAAGATCCCTGCAAACCTGCACTTTATGCCTTTCATTGAATGTTAAAGGGCACAGGAAATTTTAGTCTTCAAAAATCCCTGACAGCCTGATCTTGGGTCCAATTTCAGTTATCTCTGTAATTCCAAAAAGAAAAGCAACCAAGGAATTAGTTTTTATCTGTCATACATGGAGATTCAAGTGGGGAAGGCAAGAAAAAAAACTTTGTTTTTTTATGTGACCTCTGAATGTCCTCTAAATCACTGACATCACTGAAGTAAAGTCTAATCTGCAGTTAGCATAATCTCATTGTCACTGGTCTTGTTATGAATAAACTGGAAGGATTCAACAAAAAAAATTCCTAAAAGTTCTTAATACAAGTATTTTTAGTATAAGGAGAGAATGAGTACTTTTTTGATATGAAAGAAATTGAAGCATGTTCACCCATATAGATTGGTTTCACTTTTGGATAACCTCAAAAATACTGTTATGAAATAAGAAACAAAGCTTGCTTTTGAAATTTTTATGGGGACAAGAATGGACATGCTTCAGTTTAGCAGAATATATGTATATACAAAGTTGTCTACATACAGAAGTACAAAACATGTATTGGTCACATAAATACAGGTAAAGCAGACAATCTATTCTCAGCCCACAGTACAGTTAATAGTCTTACTTGAATGCTGAGAGGGAAAACTATACAAAATACACTTTTATCATCTAGATTTAGACTTATAAGAAAACATTTTTCCATCTACAGTTCCAGCATGGTATATTTTGGATGTTGGAAAAAAAAGAAAAAAAAAAAAAGGAAAGATTTGCCTTCATACAGCATTATCTCTATATCACAACCAGAATCAAATGTAAATGTCATTTAGCTGTTTCTCATAATTAACATCAAATTAAAACACTTTGAAATTTAGTCTTGTTTTTAAATATTTCCATGTTTTCCATTTTCTCATACATAATACTTTGCTACTGGTTTGTAAGACTAAAGTATAACTGTGTTTACAAAGAAATAATTCAGATTCCATCATGATGCATTAGTGTATAATAAAGTGAGGTGTCAAAAAAAAAAAAAAATCGTACTTCTGTGAATTTTGTAGGACTATTAGAATTCAAAAAGTGATTAATTATTAATGAAGGGGGAAATGTGTATTTGATGTTATACTCCAGCATTCTAACCAAAACTGACATGCAGTGTAAAGAAAACCAGCCCTACAAATTTACAGATATATATTCCTGTAATAAAACGCAACTGTATTCAGTACAGTCAGTAGCCTAAGCTATTTTCCAGTCAGACAAATTCAGACCTTTTCTTAATCTACAACACACTAAAAATATTTAATATGAAGCGATGTTCACAAAGCTCATGAAAGTGGAAGTCTGATTCTATATTTGATTGTCAATGTTAAAAAAATTCAGGCTGAAATTCAAGTTGGTAAAGGAACTTTTACAACACTTGGCAAGAAGGATGAAATGCCACTGTACAGCTCAAGAAATCAAAGATAAAACTATTTAGTTTGAACTTACCAAAGCTTAAGTATTTTCTTTATTTATTTTTTTTCCATATGGCAAAGTGAAGAATTTCCACACTGGCAAATATCAACATTTCGTCATGAAAAAAAATGTGCCTGATTTTGTTACAGCACACAGTCCTCTGAATTAAAAACTATTCACTAGGAATTTTTTATAGAAAGTTACCAAAAAGCAGGAAGAGAAAGGATGTTGGGAAAGAACAGCAACAACACACAGCATCAGCATGCATCCTCTGAAGTGCTAGAGACACTTTTAAAGCAGGACTAAACTGGCTGATTTCATACAAGCATGGGGTTTGGGTAACAGATGACAGAAAATCCTGCTACAAATGTTTCAGGGCCGTTTGCTGGGGATAACCCCTGGAGCACATTCAGGGCTTTTTGCCACATGTAAGTGATGCAACCTTACAAACACATGCTAAAATAGCAGTGTTTGTGTTCAAACACCACCACGGCAACATTTGATCTCTCTGTGTAATGTCCATCTCTGTATGTATAGCTGAGCACGCTCAGGCATGCACAGTTGCATTAGCATCACTTCAGGTGCTTGTTGAACCAAACCCAAAAGCTGGGGTATTAAAACCTAAACAGCACCCCAAAAACCTTGGCTCCATTGCAGAAACACTGCATGGGCACTCCAGCAGTGACACACGCAGCTCCTGCTGCTGCCCAGCCCTGGTGAGGATGGACCAGAGCAGCCTGCTCCACCTCAGCATCCCACGAGGGACAAGCATGCCCTCCCCTGGAAGCTCGGCTCCGCTCCACTGTCAACATGAGCTGAGTTTCCAGCAGTGTAATACGGATATTTCACTCCCTGACCCTCGCTGCCGCCCAACACAAATACTGGGAGTGAGACAGCCTGCCATGACAGTAGTTGAACAGCTCTCTGGGTTTCTGCTCTCCTCAGACACTGGGAGAAGCAGTATTCTCCTTTATTATTATACCACGTTTTCTTGTGTATGTCAACTGTTCCTTAGTTACAGAAAACTGTACTCTTTCCAGACAAGTGTAATGAATCTTCAGAAAAGGAGTATATTTTACTTTTTTTTTTTTTTTTTTAAAGCATTTTACAGTAACTCCCAGAAGGAATGAACATTTTTATTTACAGCCTTGTCTACTCATATGTGAACACATTTCTATGTAGCCACCTCATGGTAGCATATCCTAGCCATCTTGTAATGAAATTATTGTGAACATATCAGCAAGACATGATCCCACATATTTAAGTCATTACAGCAAACCTTGGCTTAGATCAAAGTACATTAGTTATTTTAATTACAGCTGAGTCAATCTCTGTTAGGTATGAATAACATTTGGCCAAACTTTTCTCTGTCTTTAAGCTAAAAGAGCCTCCTTTAAATTTTAATCTTGAACTCATGTTTTTGAGATTTACATAATTATTGCAATTCTGGTTTAACTTTCACACTGCCATTATCTCTTGCTTAGGAAAAATTAAGTGAAATCTAGTACAAAACAGTATTGGTTAGACCAATATTAATTTCCTGGACTGATTTAACACCTAATTACTAAAACACAAAGGACAACACACTGGAACACGGTAAAAAGTTCCTGTTTGCAGTATTCTGAGGATGATATTTTTAGACACCCAAAGATCTCTACAGAGATTATTCCAGAGAATACTGGCAATAATGTATTGCAAGATGTTACAGCAGTGATGCACCTCAACCAACAATCCTCTGTGGATTTCTTTAAGAAAGTGCAGTAGTCTGGGACAATTGCACTGGCAGTACCACCCTCATTTAGTCACTTCAATCCTCCATAATATTTATTTATTTACAAGTGTTTCAGTGATTAGATTTACATGCCAGGGTGCTGTCACACAATTTTTAGTTTTTTCCCACTGCTGCTGACAGTAAGACAATGGTGTCAAATCATGTGCAAAAATGGAGGACGTCACAGTTGGGGACAAATAAGCTCATAGAGGGTGCCCCACAAGAAGATGACAAACCAAACTGAGCAAAGGCTCTTTCTTAGGCAAGGCTTCCACCCACTGCCAGTGCTCAGGCATCTTCTCTGGGACATCAGAGCACCCAGCTCTTTGTTCATGTTTGATGGCAATTCAGTGTCACTTTTTTCCCTTGCTAAAGGGGATCCCATTATTCGCTGCACCATCATCAGAGGCTGCTGGCTGAGCCTGCCCAGACCTAGGAGCCTGCTCAGATCCAACAGGCATCCTCCAATGCTCAGATGAACCACAGTCCTGGATCATGGCTGTCCTCACTTTGCCACGCAGTAACCACTAACCCAAGTACCGCACCCTGCCATTGTCTTTGAGCCTACCAGCTTCTGTCCTTGGGGAGCACAGCCCAAGGGACACAAATCTGTGTCTTTCAACAGCTGTGACACTGATACCTGACAACGCAGCCTTGCCAAGCCAAACTGGGAACATTGCTGGGGATAGCACATGTACTGGGAATTTGAGATACTTGAGGTCAGCTGGCAGCTGGTCACAGATTTTGAGGAGTAGTATTTTTATTTGGACATCTAGTATGGAGCTTAGGCAGTACTAGGCATCTAACTGCTCTTGGAATTCTACCTTCTCTCCACAAACTCCTTCAGAAAGGTCTTAACACTTCACATGATTTCTTTCACAGCTACTCTTATTTACGCTTATAGTTCTAATGTACAAACTCTATACTTCTGTACTTCTAAACCCTGTAGTAGCTTAGAAATTTCTAGAGCTGGCATCTGGATAAAGGGAAGAGAATAAGAAAGAAATTATTCCATATTTTGAAAAAATATTCAGCATTATCTAAAATATGTCTCTCAATTACTCCCAGTCCCCTAAATATTTCCTGAAGTCCTACTAAGGCCAGTCAGGGAACAGAGGCAGCTCCATGTGATCAGCATAATCATTCTCTCCAGGGGGTGGAACTAGATGATCTTTAAGGTCTGTTTCAGCTCAAGCCATTCTATGATTCAAAAGACCCTCAAATTTAATTAAGAACTGACAGGTCACAAAACCAAATTATGACTTCTGAAAATGATCAGCAGCTTTCAGAGACACTTACTGATGCATCACTGCTCCTCTTCCAAATAGAAGTATGTTTTAAAAAACATGTCTAGCATGCATCAAGAATAAATATATATGCAAGACTCTGGAAATCAGAAAAAGTCCCAGATGATTACTCTCTAAAGCATGTAGATTCTGCATTATTGGAAGTTTAAAAAAACCTACATAATTACTCCTTTAATAACCTCAGCACCTCTCAAATGGATCATTATGGATACCGTGAACATCCTTAGTGTCTGATCACAAACACGGTAACTGATGTATTACCATAACTGTAGGGCTTTATGCACTCAGAAGGGATCCCAAGTCTCAAAGTTTATGGAAACACAGAAGAGACTTAGGAACCGATTTTATCTGGTGCAAATGTATCAGCAGGCATGTTAAGAGGGATATTAAGTAACCTGACATGGTGCTGTTAAAAGTCAGTGATGTTCACAGTTTAAAAAGATCTGTACAGAACCTGGCTGTGAAAAGATTCCAGGAATGCAGCCATTCACACCAGAAGTGTATTTCTGGTTCAAGGATTACAAGACATGGAGGAAAATCTTCCATGCACGTGTACGTCTGCTTACCTCCCCCTCGCCCCAAATTCCAGCAGCAGAAACAATGTAGGAGAAACAAAGAATAACCAACAGTAGCTAATGACTCTAAGCCATTTTAGGAAAGGTGAATTTAGTACTAGAAACAAGTTCTGAATAAAAACACAGTATTTAAATAAATAAATTTTTAGAAGGAAGGTAAAAACAGACCTGTGTCATGCAGAAGAAATGGCATGGTAAATTAAAAGGACCTTTTTTTACCTGGAAATTGCAGGCTACTGAACTCAGAAGGGAAACATTCTGGAATTTGAAATATGCTTAAAGGGCCTAAAACGCAGAACAGGTGTTGTCTGCTGTCCAAAATTACTTTGAAGAGATGACAGACAATTAAGGGAAACCTTGAGTCATCCTACAATGTTGCTTCCTTAACCATACAAAAAGAATGAGACATAACCCTACCTTATTTTCTAGAACTTAAATGCTCTTTCTCCTACTGAAATCTATTACCTTCTGAAAGAGAAAACCTCCACACTCTCTAAAATCTAAATACTGTAAGCAAAACATAACATTTCGGCTTAGGAAATCAGACAGCCAATCTAGACTGAAGCACCCCAATATATTAATTTAAGATTTAACAGGCACAGCTCTTCCAAAAAAGAACTGTAAATCTGAATGTGAAGGGTGAACATTTGGGCTGGTGTGAATGAGCATTGCTCCACTGAAGTCAGCTGCACTACGCTGTTCAAAGAGGATGAGAATCAATGCTCTGTTTTAAACAAGAATTAGCAAACATACCCAATATTCTGCTGAAATTTTACATGCTAGTCAGACTGCATTTCTCACCTCCCATCCATAAATGAAATGGCTCTGTACAACTCTCTGCTGGTAACATGAAGACAACATTTGGCAGAAGGAAGCCTTCTGCAAACATCCAACGTGGGCTCAAAAATACTGTTGCCTTTCCACTGACAAAACTGATTCATCTTCAGCTACCAGATGGACTCAGGAAAGATGGATGAATTCTGTAATGGAGATGGAATGCCCTATTTTATGTCTGTTTCATTACCATTCTGTATGCTCCTTTTCTCAGATTTAGTAGGATTTTAAAAAGGGGAACACTTTCACTTAAAAAAAAACTATTTTTAATATTTTGTTTCAGGTTTTTGCAAGGAAGCATTTCAGCCAGCTTGCCTTCGAACTCCAGGACATTCAGTTAGGAGAAACTAACTAGTAAAATACCTCTGAAAGCAAATACCAGATTTGTAACTTCAACAACCTCCTTCCTTTCAGAGTCCTAACAGCTGTGTCCTGAGTCCTAGAGGTTCCTATTATCACTGCTTGGAAGAACAGCAAATCTCCTGCTCCCACTACAAACAGCTTGGGAACCAGGGTCAGGTTTCAAATTGCACAGGTCCAGTCTAGGCAAAATAACTAATGTGGCCATGGCTGCAAATGACCTAGCTTCTCTCACCAATTCTACTAATTTTAAAAAATATAAAGTCTGTAATTATCTTATTTCCCTGTCAGGCACTAACTGCTTATGCTATTAAATGAAATGTACAAAGTCCTGCAAACACAAGCAGCAGGAGAGCAGTGCAAGAAGCAGGACTCTGAATCTCTGATCCACATCATGGCCACAGCAGACAGGAGAGCACCCTGGAACAAGGGAGCACAGAGGGACAATCAACACCCTCAACAGGGTAGCAGGAGAGGAGGAAGAATAAATAATTCCAGATGAGAGCAGGCAGTTGCTTCCAATTAATCTATTGTTTCCAAGAGGTCAGGCATGGCATCTCTGAAAATCAGTCCTTTGTGAGTAGCTGAATACAAGGACAAAACTAAATTTGGTGCACATTTTTAAGATAGCATTGTTCTCAGGTATTTAGCACCCTTCTTTCATTAGATGTGCCTATATTCTTGGCTGCCTGTGCGTGTTTACAAGCTTCCCTTTCATATTTCCTGTAATGCTCATCACAGTACAATAACTACCAGGTTCATTCTTATTCCTTGATTCCCTTGTGAACCAAAACATTTTTAATCATTTCCCTAACTTAGACCTGCTGAGAGTCACCTATGTACAGTACACACATCTGAGCAGGTCACTGACTTCTGACACAGCGTTTAACCTTCTGCTTCCTACCCCACACTCCGTCCTTCCTATTTGTAAGGAAGCAGCTTGGAGCTTTGAATATGCCTTTGTGTGAGTAGGCTTCCTGCCTAAGGAAGTAGCATCAGTTTCAGCTGAGGTGTCAAGGCACTCTACTGTGAATAACAGTATAGTTCAAAACACACCATTCTGTTTCGCCTGGGATAGTTAATTTTCTTCTAAGTAGCTGCGTTTTAGATTTAGTGCACCAGTGAGCAGAAATCTAGGAGGGGAAGCACAGCCAGGACATCTGACACAAACTGGCCCAAAGGATATTCCATACCATCAAGTGTCATGCTCAGACAGAATGTCATGTCATCCCTTAAGTGGAGGGAATTGGCCGGAAGACACAGTCTGCTGCCTGGGGACAGGCTGGGAATCAATCAGGAGGTGGCGAGCAACTGTTTTGTGCATCACTTGTTTCTCTTGGGTTTTATTCCTTTCCTCCTCCTCTTCCTATTATTATTGCTGCTATTATTATTATTGTTGTTGTTGTTATTATTGCTATTATTAACATGACAGTAATTATTATTAAACTTTACTTCATTTTTGATATTAAATTTTTCTTATTTCAACCTTTTTTTCCCAATTCTCCTTCCTACTGGAGAGGGGGTGATGCATTACAGTGAGGGAGCAGCAGTTTGGGTTTTAGGTTAAACCACAATACTGTTCCACCTTTAGGAGTACATGAAAAAAAAACCAAAACCCTAACAAATGCTGTGGCAGAATATACCACTGAAATTCAGATGAGCTTTGGTTTTAGGTATATATCCTAGGATGGGCGTCACTGCACAGTCAGCATTCAAACCTAGGAGTTATTAGTCTCATAATGAATACAGAAACACAGCACTGAATTGTCTTCAGAAAAGCCTGATCATTTGCAGTGCTGGTTTGATTTTGCTCTACTTTTCCGCTTTTCCCTAGAGTGGAAAAAAAGTTGTGGGTGGGAGGGAGGTCAGAAAACTGTCAAGTAAACTGTCATGGAATTATCTGATCTAGGGTTTGCCAAAGGGCTGAAGTAACTGTCCAGGTTATAGGATGCCTTATCATCTGTCAGGTTCAGACTAGAACTGACTGGAGTCAGTTTGGTGTCCACCCTCCATAATCACTTTCATATATTTCTTAAAGCACCAACCACCTCACAGGATTTGTTGTATTTTCCTCTGCTTAAAATTAATGAAATATTTTTTCAGACACCACACTACTAGTTATTTCCTGTACTACTAAAACACACAACTATCTTAAGGCACTTAGAAGATTAATTGGTCAGTCCTGATTAATTTATGAATAACAATCATGGGTTTGGTCTCTGGATGAGAAACTCATTTTCGCTTTTGTCATCTGTTGGACATCATTTGTTTGACTTGGCTATAACCTGGTAAAAGTGTGACTCATACCCTGAGAACCAGAGTCTCCACAGAGCTAAGTATTCTCATTCTCTCTCCATTTCTGAAAAAGAATTCTTGCTTTGTGGCCATGTCCCCCACTGCCTTGTCTAACATTTTTACGGGGTGGGGAGGAGTGGGGTGTTTGTTTTATTGGTAGTAGTATCTTGGGTAAGGCATAAAGATTTCAAGAAAACACACAGACCTTGGCAGCAAGATCCCTGGCAAGACAAACCTGGCCTAAAAGAGTTTTTGATCAAAAGAATAGACAAAGATACAAAGGATAGACAAAGATACACACAAAGAGGTTGCTAGCAACACAGTTACAATTTATTAATGTCACTGTAACAGGAATGATAGCATCATGTGCATGCATGTACACTTGATGGACTTTCCTCTCCATTAACAAAAATTTTAAAAAATTTAAAATTAATTCCTTTATTGCCAACACATGTTGCCATCCCACCATTTCAGGTCTTTCTTGAATTACAATGCAGCACTAGGTTATCAAGCAGAAAAGAACTCACTTGCTGTAATTTTATGTGAAGTGCAAGGGGAGATAGATGACTTACTAAGCTAAGATCACTTGTCATCACAAAATAATGTCTCAGGGAGCAGGGAAAGATATTTTAATATCTGGTTTAATATTTTATATATTAAATATTAAAATATTTTTAAAATTAAATATTAAAATATGAAGATATTTTAATAGCTGGTTTAATACTCTGCTATACTGCTTGGTTGTGTTTTCCAGTACCTGACAAGAGCCTGCTGACTGCAGTGCTCCTAGCAATGTGGCATTCATAATGCTGAGCACCAGTCAAGAAATGTACTGGCATGGTTCTGTGGCAGACAGTAAATAACTGACCTCAAACATTGCGTGGCTTCAACTGAAGGCATCAGGAACAAAACTGGTATTACTGAGCCTACCTGTGTACCCTCCAACATGAAAAAACAGACTGTTAACTTCAAGAAGAAGTTTTAAAATAAGAACATTAGGGTTATTTAAGTACTTACTTTTGGTGGCAGGTTTTAGGTGAAGTTTTTTTTTTTAGTTTGGGTGTTTTGAGTGTATTAACTTTGAAAAGATAGGTATCATCCAAAAAACATTCATGGCTCACACACTTCCTGTAAACTTGAGCAAACACGGCCATTTTTGAGCTGGGCCAATTTTTTTACTGGATTTTATTTGGCTTACAGTAGAGTTTATAATGAATCCTGGCAACACTTTAACTAAAGAGAGACTATCTCCCATGTATAAGCAAAACTGTTTTAAATGCGAGTCATCTGAAAATCACCATAGTCAAAATGGATTGGTGTTTTAAAATGAGCTTCATAATATTTTAGGGAGCCCAATCTGTATTTTAAAGTAAGACCAAGCTATTCTAAAAATTCAGCTGTTACTGAAGCCTCACATACAGCATAATTTAATTGCACAGCACTGTACTGAAAATTTATGATTGCTTTTAAATGGCACTGCATCTCAAATCTTTACTCTAAATTTCTTTTTTTGCAAATGTGTGCCATTGGTAATTGTCGTATCTGTACAGACCACAAACGATGTTATTGTGCCAGAAGAAGAAGTTAAGAGTATGACAGATAAAGAAAATGATTGGGCTTGCTTTATTTTAGATTTTCTCAATACCTTTTTTTTGGTTTTTTTGTTTTAATTCTGTTTCAAAATTTCAAGCTAGAAGTAGAATATGAGTCTACAATGAAGCACTCCATGCATCTGTACTCAGACAAATTTTTGGCACTGCAGCTTTAAATTAAGGCCACATAGATTTCTCCTCTTTAAATATGTGAGGAAGCATGAAATTTGTTTTTTTCACAAGGAAAAAGGAGTAAGAATGAGTCTAAGCTAGCAGAGTTGATTCAAGAGCAGTGAAGCATTCAGAGAAGAAGTATATGAGAAACAATCTCAAAATCTGCATTGAGCACCAACTCATGAACCTCATGGTTTTCAGTGCCACATGAATATCAGAGTTGCAGGCTACCACTTCCCAAGTGCAACTTTCCCCCAGATTTGGAAGGTCAGATAAATAAAGTATCTGCTCACAACACTTGAAGGGTAAGATATGTGTGCATGTGGAAAAATGCTTTTCAAAAACTACCATCTACTTTAGAAAGCAAAAAGTGGTGGTACCTATTCCAAGGCAGCACAGAAGTCACAAGAATTCAGCATGAAAAATCCATATGTGTACATGCATCCTTAACAAACAAACACCATGGGGAAAATCCCCATATATTTTCCTAATTCCTGCATGAATTCCTACCTCCAGCAGAGCATCCACAAGAGATTTTATCTAGCAACATAATGAGTTTTATTGCTGAATCTCAATTTTTATGGTCCCTCATACATCTAGTTATATCATTTAAGTGAGAGCTAAGTATCTAAAAGCAAGCAGACAATGACACAGCCTAAATCCATTTTGCAGCTTCCAAATCTAATACTCTTCTTTAAAGATATGTCTTAATAAAAAGCAATGTGTTTTGCTGGGTAGAGGAGGAAGTCAGCAAAATTTTAAACTTTGTTATTTTGTGAGGCTGTGAGAGACATTTAGATCATTTTACTAAAGTGGTCTAATGTTTAGCTTACAAATAATCACTGAAGCCCTTTTCAAGCAGTCTGGAGTGCTTGAAACTGGAGGATTTTAGTTAAAATGTGAATTGTAGGTATTGAAATGCCTAAATATATGTTTTCCCATGGTAAATCCTGTACCTAGCTTATATCTAGATTTTCCTGCACCTTTCATAATGATATCTAGTTTCCAGAAGTATTCTGTTATTAATTTCTTTGTCTAGATATACAACAGCGCAAGGAAGTACTCATCTAGCCATCTGAATATCCTCACAACAGTAGGACAAGTTTTTACACAATTGTATGTAAAATGTTTTTCAATATTGTATTAAAATGCGTGATTTTTAAGTCACATTCCTTCCCATTTGCCCAAGAAAAAAAGAATCCCCAAAGGTCACCAAAGACTGCACGTCCTGGATTTGGCTGCCAAACCTCGCCCAAGTTCTTATAATCAGAACATTGTCTCTAGCTACACATCGGTCATTTGTGTTTTGCAGATTTGGAAAAGGTTAAACCACCGAATAAAGAAGCTGAGGTTAAAAATGGTTTTCTCTAAACAGTCATATTTTTGTGCTGAAATGAAACTAAAGGCTTGAAGAAGAAAACTTCAAGTTTAGGACACAATAGATCATCTTAATAGCGGATAAAGCATATTTGTGCTGCCTACATAGTTATTTCTCCTGTACAGAATCTCAGTCTCTCAGAAGAAGCAAAGGAGGCAGCAAAACCTCAAGCCAGTTTTTGTGCATAATGAACCTTGTTTATTTAAGCACATAACACCATAAATTACCTCATATGGCTTGCAAAATGCTTGTGATACTGATGAGCACCAGTAGTTGCAGTAACAAAATGGACCGTGCTTTAGGAACTATTCTTTCCAATCTTTATTCTCCTGCAAAAGTCAAGCATATGGGTGTATGTAATAAGAAGTGGCTTCCCTGGTGCCCACTGATGCTGATGGTTTTGGCTCAAGATTTAGACTAATCATTAGGGGCATTCAATTCTAAGAAAAAGTTGCACATTTGGTAAAGTTAATGACTGATTCCATAGTCCCCAGAGAAGGCCAATAATTTTGAAACATGTTGAGCTCCACTTGGTTTCAGGTCCAGATCATTGCTGGTTTTGAGTATCAGTGGAGGCCGACTACAATTTGGCTGATCTGCTACAAGAAAACATCTAGCCAAAACTGATCCCATCTTTACAAAATGGAGATTTTTCTCCATTAATATATTTCTTTAGGAATACATTCTCTTGGTTTCATATCTGAATGCAGAGATACCTTGCTTAAGAACAGTCAAGCCAAGTATTTTCCAGGCAGTACAATAAAGGATATTATTCCATGACACTTTCTAATGCCCTCAATAAAAGGAAATGGAAGAACCTTGACCCCTAGCTTTTATGAGTGTGTAAGGAGAGATTATCATTAACCTCCTATCCATGATCTGCCTAAAGTGCTTGCTTGCTGCTGAGGTGAGATGTCATACAACTGCAGAAGTGTTTAGGAAACACAAGAGTGAAGAAATTGATGGAAACTTTCATAAAGATATTAACAGTACTAAGAAATTTCTGAAAAAAATCCAATTATTTTAGATAGTTGCAAGTGACCATGACTTACACCACTGCAACACAGGAATAAGAACTTGTCCATTGTTCAATAACAGTAATTCTAAATTTTCTGACAACCTAATTAAACTTTATTTCAGCAGTCAAGAAGAACACAACAGCACCCCCCTGCACAAGAGGACATCCCAAAATAATAACAAACACAACACCCCTCCCCCCAAAAAAACTCTAAAACCCACAAGAAACGATAACAAAACTAGACAGAAAACAGTAAGGGAAGAAGACAGAGTTTTAGAAATGATAAAACAGCATTTTAAATCTCACTGATGCTTCCAGCTATTTACTGTCTGCTTCATTTTATTAATGTAAGGTTTCCACCAGGAAATACTTGTTTTCAGAAGATTATTATTGAATTAATGTCAGGATCTGGTAATCAAAGCAAACAACAACAAAATAAACAAACAAAAACTGCAAACCAACACACAAACAAAAAGACAGAGATAAATCAGTCAGTCTTTGGCTTGTTCTATAGTCTAATCAGTCTTTTGTACTATTGGATATATATTAAATGTGGATTTTAATACTTTGCCTTGACCTTGTAACTGTTCTACATTTAATGGTTTAAAACATAGACTGCCATTATCAGGTTACACTTCTTTTGCTGATGCAACAGTCTTCCCAAAACTACTTCCAGTAATAACATTTTTATTTGGCTTACCCTGATCTAGCCCTTTAGCAAAATTGCTTCTTATCATTGAGTCAATATAACACGCAAAATTAGCAGCTGATTTGCACATTTTACAGACAAATCAGATGAACTGAAATCCTGATTTTGGTAGAGTACAGTCTTCCCACTCCAGAGGTGGAAGCAGGGGGTGGCCAGGGGAAAGCACAAAGGAATGCAAATCTGTCCATATTAGCCAATCATTCTTAAGAAAACTCTTGAGACTGCCAGAACTAAAAAGCTTTTACTGCTGTCATTCACCTTTAAACATCAGTTAGAATAGAGACTGTGCACAAAAATAACACATTTGTACATTTTACACAGCCTCCTCTGACCTCTTAAACAGATTCCTGGGTATGTTTTCAGAGCCTGTCCAGTTGAATAGCAAGGGAATATCCTGTCAATACTCTACTTGCTCTGCAAAGGCTTCACTGTCTTCCTCAAAGATGCACACATTCTCATCACACCTCTATCTACCCAGAAAAGCTGAACCTCCCCTCCCACAAAAACAACTGAAATCAAAAGTTGTGGCACCTAAATCTTCCGTATGGGCACGGTTAACTAATTTGAAAATGCCTTGTGCAGCTTAGCAGGAAAGTTCCCAGTGAGTTCAGAGCAATCCAAAACAAGCCTCTCCGATCTGAAATCAGAGTGCTCGCATGGGGATTTACAGATTTAAATCGCAAAACAAGATCTTTGTTTCAGAGTTGCTTTGAAGCCAATCTATAGTTCGGGGTTTGAAGTGGGGATTCAGGCCAGTGACTTCATAGTTGAGAGTCTAAGGGGTTGAAACTCATCTCTTATGAGTTTTTTGTAAAACTAAGTCTCGCAAACTAAACTAATATATTATTAAAGACAATAATGAGGCAATAATTTCTTAATGTAAGTGAAATCATCTTATTAACACAAATCCCAGTGCTACACTTACTAGCTTGCCCAAGTATCTCAAACTTTTATGAAGATCTTATAAAGCCTCCAGATCCTGAGATAAGTTTCCCCCAGCTGAAATGTGATTGCCTCCAGAATGGAATACCACAGCTATCTTGCAAACCAAAGCAGCACTACACAGTGCTCTACGCCAGAGTTAGAGAATGCCAGATCAACTGAACCTCACTAAGGAAACTCTACAGCCATTAAAGTAAATATAAACATATCCAGAGCACCCACTGAATGATAATTTTAAGTACATTTAAATATTCCATTAATTGAGAAGCTGCAAGTAAGTAACATTCAAAGATAAATGCTATGTATCAACAGGCTGGTCTTGTTCTTGAGTCATAATGGTTTCCTCCTTGCAGATATTCACAAGATCTTAGTTGTAATCGTCAAACTTGAAATCTAGCCAATACATTTGATTAGGGAAAAAAGGGACTAATGGATGCACTTGAAAATAATTGCCCGCAGAT
Organism: Pseudopodoces humilis; assembly: GCF_049639895.1. Taxonomy (NCBI): domain Eukaryota; kingdom Metazoa; phylum Chordata; class Aves; order Passeriformes; family Paridae; genus Pseudopodoces; species Pseudopodoces humilis. Next base: position 51,491,021 of record NC_142200.1, read on the forward strand.
TTTTAATAACATTCAGGAACCTGGTGTAACTTTTTAATTCTAAATTCACACCCCTACTATTCAGGTACTGTGGAAAACACAAGATAAATGCAAAGTTTGCCTTTAAACTGGCCCCTGACTCTGTCTCTGCACTCTTCTATTTCCTGCCCACACACAAAAACCCTCTTTTTTAAAACTGATTCTAAAATAACATTGTGAGATGTGCAGTAGCTGAAGCACAGTGTCTCTGAGACCTATCCACCACTCAGCTTTTCTGCCCCTTTGATCTCCAGCTCCAGACCACTGCTTCCAAGTAAAGACTGCTGTGAAAACAACTGCACTCCTTCAGAGAGGAACAGGCATGTCAGGTCTATACCTCCTCTACATGGCAGACAAGTTTTCCTTTTAAAATTAGTTTAAACATTTATTGGTCTAAGCTGCCAGTTTAATTAAACACTTTTTGTTACAACTCCAAGAGTTGAAATTCTGGGGCTTCAGAATGCCTATGCCAAAATCCAATCTGCCAAAGCACATTTTTTTGTTCATTGCCAGCTGAGTATATAGAAATTGGCTCTGAAAAATAGGCCAAGGCCTGTAACACTGCACCGCATGCATACGAAGTGCCTGAAGGTGCCAGCAATATGTACTGCACACAGCTTGACTTTACAAAGTGCTTATGTCCAAATCACCAGGTCAAAACTTGGAGTAAACTCCTCAAAATTAAAGCCTGAAAGCAATTCCTTTCTGTTGTGGTTACTGTATCTGTTTCTATCCCAGTAACGTTAGGGTGTACTGAGCATTCCCACGATTGTGATGGAGGTTGGTGCCTGTTTGTATGTGTGAAAAGGGGGCATTCCTTCCAGTCCCTGCACAGAGTTAAATCAGGCACATTTCTTCAGTTCACTTTCCACTAGACATTGCCCTGTGCACCTCAGAGCTTTCAAACTGGCTGTCACACAGAAATAGAAAGGAATCATAGGCATAGACACCCTGTTGCTAAAGGGGTGGGGTGTCACAACAACAACAAAAAAATGGGGGAGAGAAAAGGGAGAAAAAGAGAGATGATCTCTCTCCATGCCATGGCTCACTAGTGATAAATGCAAGTGTATACAAGCAATGCAGCCTATTAAAATGCCTAATTTTAAAGAAAAAAAAAAGGAAAAAATTAAAGGAATAAAACCAGTGAAACTAATCGTATTTTCTACCTAGAATCACAGAGCAACAGAATGGTGTGGGTTGAAAGAGGCCTTGAAGACCATCTCATTCCAACCCCACTGCCATGGACATCTTTCACTGGAACATCTCTGCCAATATGCAAAATCTGAAAGAAGAAGGAGTGTGACACAAATGAGATTGTTTTACATATTCCTCAAAATTCATCATCCCAGAGTATCATGGTAAAAAAAAAAAAAAAAAAAAAAAAGACAAGATAAATAATATGAAAAAGTATTATAATGTAAGTAGAAGTTTTTTTTAAAATGGTCACCCCTCACCCCATCAGCAGGTGAAGCAACCACCAAGATTTAGATGGTCCAAATACCAGGGTGGAGAGTGGTCCACCAAGAGCACTGGGCACATAGTCTTGGTAATCATCTTAAATATAATCTCTTTTCTTCAAGCAAGACTTGTGGGATTAATTACACTGAAGAAGAATAAAGACAACTCAATTTAAGGATTATAAATAGCAGTTTCTAGTGCTAACGAAACACACATGCTTAACAATGGAAGGTAAATTAACCTGAATTATTGGATTATGGTCATTTCACTCACCAGACTGAGCATTCCCTGGAGGCATATATACACTGTACTCACTGGCCAGCCTTAACCTACCACTCACCATCTGGCCCAGAGGAGCCAGACCCAAGCACCAGATCGGGTACAAATGACTGTGTAAAAGTCACATTTTCAACTCCATTCCTACATTCCCCATCACTTGAGAATCCTGTGGGGAGGACAGAGTAGATTTTCGTCTATGATTTTTCCACTTTTGCAGCCTTGTCCACAGCAAACTATTCTGTAGAGACAGATTAATCCTCCTGACAGCCCTCTTGTGCTCCAGTAGCCATGCCTATAGCACAAGGCAGGTGCCACCCTTGCTGCACTCCATGGATTTCCTTCAGAAAAATACCCCAGAACATGTGAAGATGAGAGAGGAGGAAGGAGCTGCAATGGGCTCTAATAGATTTCCCAAGCTGTAAAACCACGGGTGAGGCTGAAGGATTACATCACAAAACCCATTTTCCCACAGAGCCCATACCACCAGCATCCAGCTTGTTATAGGACAGACTTCAGCTCTCCTAGATATTGATCTTCAGCAAGCACACATGCTTATGCTGTTTTTCTCATAAATTACATCAGCTTTGGTTTCACCTGTGAGACAAAGTAAGCTTTCTTCCATCAAGCACATGGGCAGGAACTAAAAATATATAGAAGAAATGTATACCACAGCCAACACATAAAATAATGCCAACATTGATCCATCTATGCAGAGCTCTGCTAAACTGTGGCCTAAAATATTTCTGCCTATGCCTGTTCTCTAATAAAACTTTCATACATATGATGCCTTGAGATGAAAACTTTTCATGGTGTCTGCTTTCTTCAGGACATGTTTCACTGGAAAGCCAAAATCCTACTGTTTTCACCCTGAATGTCAAATCCTCAGTTTTTGGCCAAAAAACATAAAAGCCTTACTAAAAAAATCTGGTAATAAAAACCTGACAAGTGCTCTATGTATTGCTTTTGTACCACAAAATTACAGATTTTTCTACAAAGATTATTCTGATCAGGGTAATATTAGGAACACTCCATAAAAGAGATGTCTGCATGCACATAATTACTTACCAGACACTGAAGCAATCAATAGACTGGTTCACCACTTTTTTTGTCAGTTCCATGAAATTTTTTGTGCCCTGTAAATGGTCTCCTAAGAGCAGTCTCTGCATGCCATGTTCAGCACATGTGGAACCATTTGATGGACATCAGGCCTAACAAATTTTTAAATCAGTGACTAGAGAATCATGCAGATGCTCTACTTCACTTTTTTTATCAAACATAAGTTATACTGCTCTATAAAAAGGGTAGTGCTTGTGCACCAGGCTCTCCTTTTTTACTACAGAGCCCCTAATCCCAAAGCACTTTTCTGAGCTCCCACACCTGGCATATTGTCTGGGAAAAACCATGTGTCATAGAATATAACATTAGAACACCAAACTGCCCTGTTTAACAGACAGATATTTCTACAGGGAGTATATGAAAAAAAGGACCTAGACCTATATAGGAGAGATTCATGTTAATTAATAGCCTTTGACAAAGAATCATTATTTTTCATGTCCAGATTTGCCAAATGGCAATTATCTTTTCTTGTGACTTATGCTCCAAGCACATGCAGCCTCAGACTATGGAAATAAAAATACTAAAATCACTCTCCTACAGTGCCAGACTCTGCACCTTTTCAGTGAATATTTTTCTTCCTCTGGTGTTTGTTACTTTTTCTGAGGAGAACCAGAGTAAATAATCAAATAATTTTAGGGAACTGCCTGTTTACACACAGTTGACTTTGTGCTCACCTGCTCTGATCCTTCTTTGGCTCCCTGACGTCAGGACCACGTTCACACCCAGATGAAACCCAGACAGTGGTTAGTGGTGTGAGACCAGTCTCCAAACTTAGGCATCAAAATTAGCAGGTCTGAACAGAGCTGTATGAAATTAACTTTCCCAATACCATTTATCAAGTAGATAAGCATTACAAAGTCACAGGTAAGAAGCTGGACACATTGCACAAATTATCTTTCCTGTGAGCACAGTATAGACCAAGACCAAGGGAAAATTCATTCCTTACCATCAACACACCCAAAACAAAATCATCATGGTTCCAGGATATTTAGGGTAATTTTGGCTAGCAAAGAAAAATCTGGCCTATGTCAAACACTCAAGAGAGTGTTTATATACACAGATATAATATACATACTGTGAAATTCACTCAAAAATTCCATTTAAATATTTGTATTTGATTTCATGATAAAGAAATTCACCACTAGAATGATTGCAGAAGAAAAAACAGCAAATCTACTCAGATCAGCAGTGAGGTGGGAACTGACTTGAAAAATAAGTTATATCAGTAACAGTCAAAACCCTAAAAAATCATAATTACTCAGGCAGGTGGAATGGATTCAGTGGTCTCACAAAATTGCGTAGCAACTTCCTGTCCTCCGGAATTAATAGCTACATTTCATAGCATTTCGCAGTTGTTTTTGGAGTAAAAATCTACCCAGTCTAAAGGTTAATAAATTCCTAATAACACACTTAAAACTACCATTAAGTGTTTTATGTAAGAGAGACCAATAAATAGAGCCCAGTATATTCAAATCAAGAAACTGAATGATAATGTGAACAATCCACTGAGCAAAAGTTAACAGCAAAACAGTTTTGAATACCCTGACTGAAAACCACAGCTTTCCAGACAACAGAAACTATGGCAGAGACCTGAACATTGCATTAGGGAGTTTACCCAAGTTTCTTCCACAGCTCCTCTGCAACACCTCCCTCTGCAGTGCTGCTAACAGCACCTCTAGTGCACAAAGGTGAATTTCTGATATATGAACAGAGATAACAGCCCAGCCTTGCCTCTGCATTATCTGATGCTGTACAAAAACATGAAGGGGTATGGAGAGTAAGAGAGAAAGCAGAGATTCAATTGCCCCAAGCACCAAACTCCCAGCCCATCGCTGTATGTGAATGCATGCACATGAAACAGCTCTAACTGAGAGATCTGACTCTGGGGAATCGAAGAAATATTTGAAATCATGAACTGGCAGGCAGATGCCATGGTTTCCAAGCCTTGGATGCCTTTTTCAAAATCACCTGCTTCACTGAACTGGGGGCTATGTCATTAAAAAAGATACAAATAATAGTGCTTTTATTCAGGAGTAAGCAGAATTTTAAGGTCCTTGCTTCTGGTTTTAGAAAGGCTTTATCACTATTCCTGCTACTGCCTCATGGACAAAAACTGTGATGTTCATGTTAGCTGCAAACAGGCTAAGCCTACCCCTTTCCTCAGAAACTTCAAGTTTCTGTCCCCTTCTGCTGAAGAGAAGTTATAGCTGCTTCTGTTTTCTTGATCTAGACCCAAACCCAAGAGTATGCATAATTTCTTGTGAAATGAAATGACAAAGAAATACCATCAGCATTGAAACATTCCACAGGAGATGGTACTACATGTTATAGGGCTAGAGCCTCCACAAGTATAAATCAAGAAAATTGTTCGGACTACAATGCCATACAAAAAAAATCCCCCATTTTTTTTATCTTACAGTGCATTTTTTTTCAGGCATTTCTAATTCAACTTGATATTTATCATGTGCTGGATTCTGTATTAACTGAATCCCATGGCTATGCTTTCAGTGAACTCAAAAACCCCATATCAAGACTCTGAGTGTTTCCTAGGAATCTTTTCAACCTCCTTCTGATAACTATTTAAGGTCAGGAAGAACAGCTAATAAAACTGATTTACAGGTTAAAAATAAAAAAATAAATTTAAAAAAAAAAAAAAAAATTGAAAATACCTGAAGCTCCAGAGCAGAGCTTTAAAATGCCAGAAGTATTTCTTCTACGGAAACCAACTTGTGAGTTTCTAATGAAAAAAAACCTGAAAGTCTTCCCTACTTTCATGCTTTAGGACTATGAGAGTGACTAAATTCGAGGTGACCCCAACAAGCTAGCCTTCATCCCCACCTTCATCCCCATCACACTACAATCCATCATCGTGAAACACTGCATGTAACTAGAGATAGTTTTGAGATACAGGATGGGGCAGACAACTGAGATATGGTAAAGAATGCATATAAATTTGATGTTTCCTGACCAGTCACCTACAAATAAGAGAGTCTTTGGATGAAATCCCAGGGTTGTGTTTACATTAGTGAACGCTGGCAGGGATATATCACTATGTTTATTTGTGAGGCAAATTGTTACTATGCTGCAGTTTTGGACAACAAGGCTGCACTTGCTTGTTATGAATAGTCCACAACAAAAATCTGACTCACAGAGGTCAGCTCCGGTGTTTATATTACTTTATTTGCATCAACCCAAAAGTCAAAATAAGTACAATTTACTGAAACCAGGCTCCGTCACAAATTATACACCACAGAAGACACAGCACTAAAAACACATAATGAAATACTTTCACATTGCTTTTATAGCCTGAGGAAATTTTCATAATCAAAATAAATTTAAAAAAAAAAAGAAAATAAATTGAAGGTATTCATATAAAAATCTCTTCAAACCAGATATTTTGATTGCGGTAATTAGTAAACCAGAAAAGGAAGAAAACTCTGTGACCCTGCTGCCTTTCACCACAGACCACCAAGTGTCCCTGGAAGGTTTCTGTAACTTGATGATCTGCCCCAAAGCACACAAGAGGCCACTGAGCTGGGTGAGACGAGTTACCATTGATTATTGCAGTGGTAATTACTGCAGCACCAGAGGCATCAAAGGCTAAGGCAAAACTGCAGAAGTTGTGCCCACATGACGCTGGCTACTAGCAGGGATCAGCAGGGGAATTCAGCATGTCCTAAAACTATTTGGTTACCAGCTCAGTGCCCTTCTTCCCCCACTACTCCTCCCCAGTGTGCAGCACAGACACCTCCTCGGACCATGTCCTGTGTGGAGACAGGATCACCAAGTGACAGACGTGGCCTGTCCCACCCTACTGAGAAACTCTTCGTAACCCAGAGCACTCTGCTCAATGCCACTTGCCTAACCCATGTCACAAGAAATACTTCTGTAATGAATGGGGCTGTGAAGGAGGCTCTGAGGGAATTTGTTGTTTCATGCAGCACTTCCTTTATGTTTACCTTGCAAACAGAGGCAAATTGTTTCTTTTTCTACTGAGTAGAGAAGCTGCTAATATAAAAAACAAATCTGAATCTCCTACTGAGATTTTTTTTTTTTTTTTTTTTTAACAGGAGCATCCTGTGAACCAAGACAAACATGTGAGGCTTGGTTTGTGACCAGAAAAAACACATATTCTAAACATCAGTGGACTGCAAGCAATCCTAACTTTTGCTACTGGTCTCAAAGTATTTACACAGAACTTCAGCTTGATTCTATCATATTTTTTACTTAGAATAAGAGACTAAAACTGACCAACACAAACCTCCCAATTAGATGACCCACTGTAAAATATGCAAAGTCACAACCCAAGCAGCAAAACCGCCTCTGCAAGAGAAATTCAAAGCACTTTTTATAGTCCCTTCTCTCACGTGTGGCTGCACATTTGTGATTTTAAGTGGAAGAATTTTCCAGAGTGGAATGACTACAGAAAAATCCATGTATCCTGAAGGATTTGGAAATAAAAAGAATATGGATTTTTCTTGGGAATTAGTTTATTAGGAAAAACCCTCAAACACATAAGTTTTCCTGGTAGAACTTTAAACCTATGCAATCTGCCTTTTACACAAAGATTGATACTTTGTTCAGCAAAGCATCTGCACACAAACACCGCCTTAGTGGCTTCACCTCAGAAGGACCATGTGAAACCAGCATTCTTGATTCCCCGTCAAAAAAAATTCCTATTTTTTTTATTTAACATGCTAAATTAGCTCATCTGCAGCCCTGTGGCACAGTCAGGACAAGGACAAGTTTTGTTTTAGAGCAAGCAGCATTGTCCAAGCATGCAGCAATGGTCTTCCTCACATGAATCTTATTTGTTGTGCAGCTGTTCAGATTTTCCTTACTGGTTTACTAACTAGTTACATCCAGTAAGAAGTCCTTCAAATTTTATTGCACAGATACCACATGTAATAATATGCTTATTGTTCTCTTTATTTATACAAGGAATATGGAATTGGAAATTACAGGAAAGCATCTGTACCTATCCATGTGATAATCACTGCTGGCTATATTATGGCATTGCTGATGTCCCACAGTAGGAGCACCAATAAAGGTGTGCTGTGCCTTTTCTCCAGGGTATTTGATGCAAACCATCTTAAAATCCAAATGGAAACCATCCATAAACATCCAGTTGGAAGCACCAAAGCAGCAGAAAACACCCCTTCTAAGTGATGAATTTAAAGTACCCCTTTAAGTGATGAATTTGACGTTCTCAACCATATCTCATTACTAAACTGACTGTAGCAGAAAGTATATTGGCCTACGAGACTGCACAGCACCTTACACATTTTTTGTAATAATTCTGTTATAAATTGTAATGAACTATCATAGCTTAGCATTTTTTCCAGTCTAAAATATGTATGACCAACCAATCTAAAATATATATGAACAAAGGACTAAGTACAAATATGGTGATAGTAATGGGTGTACTACACTCTCTGGAACAGTCTAATGTATCCAGCTGCTGGACAAGAGCATGCTGAACTGCCACAGCAAAACAAAACACTATTAAGGCCTGCTTCAGATGAAGAGCTGGAGATCATATCATAATGAGACCATTTCTACAAGTACAAAGTAATTTAGTTTAGTGATTTCACAGGGGATTCACAGCTAAAACAATTGATGGAGAGATTCTCTGCTCTCCCAAGCCCTGCAGTGTGAGGTTTGTCCTTGGTTCCTGTGCAGTGTGAAGGGTGAATGGCAAGCCCTCTCCACCTTGGAGTGTCCATGTTGCAGAGAATATTGTAAGGGAAGTTCAGCTGAATTTCACAGAAAAGCTGCAATACAGTCACATCATTTTCTCCTAGTTAATGTGAAAAATAATTTTCAGCACATCTATTTCAAATGAAAGCACTTTAAAAGAAGGTTTTGTTCAGTGTTATAAACTTAAATAATGGGAGTCATCAGGTGACATACAATCAGCTTTATGTTTACATAACTCATTGTCATCACAGCCCGCCCCTTGACTTTCTGAACTGGACTTGCTCTAGTAACAGTAATGGACCAACTCTGCCAGGACACTGGGTTTTAGAACACTGTCTATAAACTGAAGATTCTGCAGTTTTATTATAAAAATATTGATCTATGCATTAATAATTTATGTATAAATTAAATTGTTATGTTTACACATAGTATGATTCAAAAACCTGCTATATTTAAAACCAAATCCTCAATCCCAAAAGTTCTTTGTTTTTTGTTTTTTGTTTTTATCCCAGAGGGAATTTTTAAAAATGTTCCACTAGAAAGGTGCTGTGCTCAAGAATATGCTACTAGCAATTATTTAAGTACAGCACTGACTTTCTGAAGGGGAGGGTAAAAGGAAAAAAGGAAACCCATACCTATCACCTGAAAATTTTTATTTGCTATTTTTTTCAGTTTTGAAGGTGTTTCCTACTGCAAGTGCTCCAGCCCTGTTTCTCTGTTGAAAGACACACACTGAACACAGCAAGGCCATCCCACTAGAGTGCCAATACCTGGATACCACCTACAACATTAAGCCAGGCAATACCAAAACCCATTGGAGCACAGCATCACTAACCTAGAAGTCAAAGGCCCATCCAGGATAAGAGTCCTCCCTCCCCAGCTTGGAGTTCCTCTTGCTGTCTACCAGAACCTGACCCCAAAGGATCGCTGTAGTGTAACTCCTGTCATTTGGAGGATGAAAAAGGGACTGCCCTGAAGGAACACACAACAGTGCCACCTTGCAGAAGTAACTCCTCTACCACGCTCCTGATCCTGGCAAAAGGCAGCTGCTGAAGGACAAAGCTGCAGTAAAACCAAAACTCACCAGCAAATAATTTCTTTTCAAAAAGCTTCCTTTTCAAAAGCTTGTTTTCCCCACTTACCCCAATGCTTCAATATGCATTAGGGCCAGTGAAATGATGCCAAGAGGGACAGTATGCCCCATTCAAACAAAGCTGTTTTAGAGGTAGCATTCTCCAACATAAACTTTGTACAACATTCTTCTACAAAATAAGCCATTTGCCAGCAATAACCTATATATTGATGTGGTATTAAGAGAAACTTGGAGGGTTCAGCTGGGAGACAAACTGTCAACCAACCACTAATTAGTTTTTATGACGTAACTCATAGCTCAGTAATTTCCCAGAATTTAATCACGGGGCACCCAGAAAGATCAATTAAAGAACAGGCTCAGAATTTGTTAGAGCCCTGTCTGAGACAGGGGAAGGCAATGACCTCAGCAGCTTTGCCACAGAATTTTATGAATTAACAAAGAAAGGATTTAAAAGGTAAGTTTAACTAATCTTGTGTTTCCTTGCAGACCCATTCATTGTTTTTACAAAGGACTGAGTTTTTTAAATGAAGTAAAAATTGAAGGATTGCATGTTGTAGCTAGTGTTTATTTTACAGCTTCATTTACATGAGACCATTCTATGTGTGACTTAAATTACTCCACTATTTTTTGCTGTATCTTCTTTTATATCTCCCTCAATAAAAAGGGAAAAAAAATCAGAGTAGGTATAAATTTCTTTAGATTATTGAATAAGAATTATATTACATTATCAGAATGGATAGCAGAGAATTCCTCTTCAGAAACACTCTTCTCCCCCCCCCCAAAAAAAAACAACAAATCCCTTATTAAAACTCTCTGACCAATATTTAATAAAAAGAAAAATGAAATTTTTGGCCTCAAAATTCTATTATTTCCTTTGTCCTTTCACTCATTTCAAGGTTTTTTATTCCCCCAGCCTAACACAATGGAATCTATTTTATTGCCACTTCTTGCTTTCTACCAGCAATCTTTTTTCATAAACTGAATGAAAATAGCAATAAAATGCCAAAAGCTGTTTTCTCAGTTCTTAAATGGTTTTGCTTATCAAACTTACGGAATCTGATTTTTTTTTCACTTGTTAATTTTGTTCTTCTGTGCAAATATATAGAATATATACACGAGAAGTACTGCACAGCTAGGATGAAAACTTCATTCCCTGTCTTTCTGCATTTTGTTCTGCTAAAAGCTCTTCCTCACTGAGATATTTCAGAAGAGGCGATTTAACTTATTTTTTGGCCAAGTTATCTGAAGCAAGATTATACTGAAATGGTCTAAAAAAGGTGAGTATTTCTGAAGATCTACGAACACTCTTATTTAAATAATATTTGAAATAATCATAAAAAAACCCACTAAATATAGCACACTGGTTTTTCTTACAGTGACAAACAGCACCAAACTGAGTCATCCATGCTAGCTATGAAAACAAAATAATAAAGGAAGTTTTGTGAGTTTACATTTTCTCTTAAAAAAAGGAACATTCAAAGTTGGTCTTTTTCACATGAATTTTTTAACTTCTTCAAAGCAAAAATATTCTATTTAATAAACATTGTATTTGTACTGACTGTGGTGATGATGACAGCAATGATGACAATGATGAACATTTCATGAGCAACAATGGAAAGCCAGGACATTGGAGACTGGATTGGGAAGAACTGTATGTCCATGAAGCTGCTGCTACTGTTTCACAAGATTCACAAGTCTGTTGTATGACACTGTCACACAACTCAAGAAAACCTTGAGCAGCTCGAGATTCTCAAACTCCTTTGGATGAAGGCAATGACCATGGGGATGCTAGAAGAGAATCAAGTACTGTAACAGCTCTGTTTTGCAAGAATAATCAAAAATTTAGGGAGAGGGGTTTGAAGAAGAGTAGGGATAACTAAAAGGTGCTGTTAGCCAAGAGCACTTGGGATACAGGAGAACCAGATTCAGGTCTCTGCTCTGAATTAGAACAGGATGTTAACAAATCTGCTGGTGGGGAGGAACATGTGTTTTAAAGTTCCTTGCTTCATCCGGAGGCAGAACAGAAACATTTGAGTAATGAGAAACTGCACACCTAGCTCTGCATCTGCACCAACAGCTTCATTTTCAGGAGTTCACAGCTCCCTCTAAATCACATTAAGACCAGGGCTTAAATGCTAATTAGGGAGCATGTGCATATTAATTTTCTGCTTCCCTCTCTCCGAGAGTAATGGGAATGCTTTTAAATGCCTTTTGTTTGGTTTCTTATGAGCTTACTTGGTTTCTTAATATATTACAGGGCACTTCCTGCACTGCTTACAGAAGCAAATTTCCCACTGCTAGTGGGAGTTTTCCCTAAGTAAGATCAGCAGACTTGGTCCCAGGGGAGTGAGCTGATCTTCAGGCTTAGCTACCCCAAAAATCTAGCAGAAAGCAAACCAGATATCATTCTTCTTTAGAATTTGTTACTATATTGTACCCTTCTCCAAGGATCATCGTCCAAGACAAACAACTAGGAAACATTTTGCTGCAATAATCCTTTCAATTAAGACTCCCATTACAGTGAAACAGCTGCTCACTAGAATACATCTTTGTAATAGAACTATTTATTTTCCAGAAAACATTTCTTTAGTTAAGACAGATGCAATAAACCAGATCCACGGAAGCTGCAAAAATCAAAGCAGTGAGCAAAATATGACCAGCTAAATATCCTTGAACTGAAAAAGGGGTGCTTTCTATGAAGGCACAATTTATTCTTCTGTCTTGAAAAAAAAAAGCCCACTCAATTTAAAGTACGTGTGGTGCCTCACTCTCAACATAATGTCAGTGAGCTGCAACTGAAATAGCAGGATAAGCCCTCACACGTACATCATTAGAAAAAAAAAAAGATAACACTCCAAAAACTTTTGTCCTCTGTCTGATCAGTGATGTTTGTGTGGGTCTTTAAAAGCCCTTTGAAATGTCCACATCATAAATATTTGATGGACAACGTCTTGCTTACTGTCATTTAGGTGCTGCTCTTGGCATGGAAAGACAAATGAATCAGCATCTTGTTCCTGCCTCCTGCTCCACACATACATGGTTTCCCCCTCTTCCCAGCCCTGAGCAGCCTGCTGAACACTATTTATTTATTTTATGAAAAAGTCCAACTCACATTACTGTCATTCAAATATAAACAGTAGTGATAAAAGCTGTTATCATGAAAAATGTAATCCAAGTTTTGTGAGAGCTTGCAAATAAGCAGTTTTTTCTTGCTGACAATTCAGTCTTTGCAACTCCAGACAGCTTGCCCATGTTTCAGACAATGGAGATGACAGGAGGAGGGGACATTCTTCTTCCACCTACCAGTTGCCAATGATTCAAAAACATTTTTGTCAGTTGTGCCTTGTCGGTGACCAATGCTGCAAAAACCAGGGAAGCACCTTCCAGTGAGATGATGGATGCCTGTGCCCTAGAGGCACTAGGAACCAGGATTATTTCTACAGTTGGACTTGATGATCTCAAATGTTTGTTCAAAACTAAATTATTCCATGCTAACAGCAGCTCCATATTCCTGTCTTCAGGAATGAGTTCCAAATCCAGCATCTTCTCTTTGCCCATAAAGGCGTGACAAGTCGTCAGGCTGAGAGGAGTACCACATCTACACAAACTACATAGACATTTCTCTAGCTCTGCTTGAAGATGCCAGGGCCTGTATCACTACAGCACCAAATGATTTCTCAGAACTACAAATGGTGAAAACTGATGAAACTGAAATCAGAAATACAACTGGTGAACAGTCAAGACTGTGCTACATAATTCTCCTTTAACTCTTAAATCCTTGGGAAAAAAAGCAATCCACAAACAGTGTCTATGTGTCACACCCTCCCAGTTTCTTGTTCAGCCACTTAGCAAGGGTAGTTCTGTGCTCATGAAAGGAGCAAAGCAGCTGGAGCACAGATCAGTCTACTAGGTGACAACAAAAAAGACCTGATAAATCACACAACTAAGAAATAGAAATGAAGGTAGATGACTTCAAAAGAAGGAAAGAAAAACACAAGGCTGCAATATTCTTATAGTGGAGATTGTCTCTGAGGCTCAGTATTATGTCATACAGTGCTGATCTGCAATGAATTAACACCAATCTAGATTTCTACTTGAGGCTTCCCAGATTCCTGGGGATGCAGGCTCTGGATTCAAATCCATTACAGACACAGGAGCATCCATAGGCTTAGCTATGAAATCTGATAGAAGAGGCCTAATATCTACCAATTATTGTGCTTTAAAGGCAGAATTATTTTCTGTCATAATAAGATCCTGTCAAAAGTATACACTTTTCCATGTGTAAGGATGAAATTCAGAGTAAAAGAAAATAAAATCCATGCTTAGTACTTGACTTGAGGAGGCAATCTCTTGCTGACAAGAACCCATTTGAAATAAGGTCAAATGAGAAGGGAAAACACAGAAGAAAAATAAATTACATATAAATTTTAAAGAAATAGTATCTACCTCTGTGGACAAATTTCTGGTTCTACCAGACAGTAATTCATAGCAAAAAGCTGGTGCCAAGACACTGCAATGAGAAGTCAAGTTAATGCCATCACCTGCCTTGCTGTCTAGTACAGTCAAAGGCTCATTTCTTAATGCTTCTTCAGACATCATCTGGTGTTGTGGATTCAGGATGTGACTCACTGTAGTGTGATTGCCTTCAAACAAGTCAGTAGAAGTGGAGTGAATGGGAACAGCTGCACTGCTTTTGAAAAACTGCACTGATTTTATTGGAATTCCTCACACCTACAGGTCAGCCGTGATAATAAAAAAACATACCTAATATTTTACTGGCTTTTTGTACCCTTTCTGTATGAAAGCATGATAAAACTTGGTTGTTTAACATACAGGAGTATGAGAGATGAGAATAGGGAGGCCCAAAATGTGTTTTATATTCTTCTTACTCTTTCATTTTCCAAGCCCAAGCATACTCCTCCTCTAAGACAATATACAGTTCTTCTGACTTGAACTCTTGAAAATTCTGACAATTCTGATGACCACAGTAATGCTCCAAATCTCCCAACATTGTACATCTCTTTAACCAAGCCACCAGACAGCTTCAAGCCAGAAACAGTTAATTCAGCCTAATAACAAATAACCCTTCCCAAAATACTCAAAACATGGACAGAAAACCTTGACAAACCATCTGACTCTTACCATCTATATACAGGTTTTCTGGAGACATCCAGCAAGTGATTTTGGTATGTGAGTTTAGGGGCATCAGTTGGGTTATTCTACTTCCCATCACCACAGGATAAATCCTGGTTCATAAAAGGAACATATTCCACTTTGAAGTTTTATGAGTCTTTAGGGTCACTCAGTTCATTAGAAGCCTAAAAACTAGAAAACTACCTCTGGTCCACCATGCATACACAGTTTCTAGATGGTGTGCCAGCATCCCCACCTAACCCAAAAAGTCCTCCTTCTCCTCAAATCTAAATTCAAGAGGACAATTTCCCTTTGCAGACTGAAAAAAGTAAAAAATATATCTTAAGATATTTATGAGATATGTTGTTTCTTTCTTACTTGTGTAGATTAGCATCAACTTCTTGGGATTAAATCTGAATTGACCTTACCAAAGCATTATCTAGGTTGCTTAGCACAGCCCCATTTTAGAACAGACATTTTCATTTAATCTCTTTTTTTTCCAGTAGCCTCAAGATATTTATTAATTCTCCACTTATGAATATATTCCAAAATTTGAAAAAGTACAAGTTCACAGGAGTTCGTATCACAGGAGTTCACATGCAAGAGCATTTCCCCCTATTTTCTGTATTTGAGCTAATATTTTCATTCTTCAATTTAAGGTATCACACTCAGGTTTAGGAGGGAGATTATGCAGTCTTTAAAACTTTAACATTTAAACTCCTTGGGTCTTACTTCTTCCTCACTTACAGTAGTTTTTCTTTTTCCAACCTCTTCCCCAGGCGGTGCTTTAGCCTTTGTGTTTAATAGCATTGGCCTGATTAAAAACTGAAGTGCACTGTCCTGTCTAAAATTTGGGGCATACCCATATGACATTTAATTCCTACTTTATCCGTACTGTGAGCCATGCTTTTAATTATTTTATATTCATATAGATAAACACATTTTTATTCTTTGTTTCAGTTTGCTTGGAAGAGTTTAACTCAGCTTGATTTCTGGAAAATTCTATTTCATCTGACAACTTCTGACCTCTAAGATTATTCCCCTTTTACTCATTCCTTTCAAACTCTGTTTATTCTTAATGTTGTTTGTGGGAGTTGTTAGTCAGAAACTTAGGTCTGGACTTCACCTCTAAAAGCCACCTGTGCTTGAGATGGGAGTTCTAGAAAGATTGTTGCATTTTTTACTAGAAAATGTCACCACATCGAAATGCTTGAGCTCTTCAGTCATTATCTAGTTTCCCTAAACTTATGTTGCACTTCAGGTTAAGAAAACCTTCAAGATTATTTTCTGTTAATTTTGGATCATAAGAATAGTGATGACTAACTCTCTCTGACGTCTGTAGTCTCTCCAAACCCAATTTTAAAATAACACTGACTCTTCACAAGTCAGTAATTGTTTAAAAAGTTGTTTGCACTAGGGAAATATTTGGCTGTATGGTTATTAGGATCATTCATCCTCTAATTTATAGTTGACCATAACAATTGCATGTTGATTTTCTCCTCCAGTATTATCTGAATCCAGCCAAGATTTTATCAATATCCTACCTTCTTCCTGAAATGTAATTTTGACTTTTAAATGACTCTATTGTAGATGCAGATTCAAAAATATCCCCGCAATTTCTCTCCAGTCTGCTTACTGATTGACAGAGCTAAAAAGATGCAGCAGTGTAAACATTTTTGATTCCCTTTTAACTCTGTATCACACAACTTTCAACAGAGCTCAATCAAGAAGTCTCAGAATCATCACAATGAAACTTTGCTGTCTCAAGGGCTGGTCCATTCCCGCTGTGGGGAAAACAGGGCAGGAGAATGTTCCTGGCTTGGATGGAAGGTCATTCACCCTGCTCTGTGTAATGCACATAAAATTACCAAATTTTACCAATGAACCAAAAAAATGAAAAAAAAAAAAAAAAGGTCCTTAAAACCAAAAAATAGAAGCATAACACTTCTCTAATCATTTGCATACAAAACACACTAAAAAGAGAAAAGGCAGTTTAAGTCAGAGAAAGTCATGCTTCAGGAAAAAGAGGGGAGAACAAATTCTTGAAGTTTGGATGCCCTAGCAAACCCAGGACCACCCTCTTTGCATCAAAATCTGTGGCCTGACTAATCAGAATTAGGATTACAGGACTACATGACGCACATTCAATTATATTCTACATTTTAAGATGCTGGTATTTTTACATGATTTTTTAAAATGCATTTTCATCATTTCATTATTTAACTCAATTTAAAAACATGATATAAGGTCATTCTGAATTTAAAATCCTTTCACAACCACAGCAAGCCTATGCCAGATCCCAAATTTTAGAATGTGAACACATTACGGAAAGTGCTTTTGTCACTGCTCAACTTCACAGCTGGATCCTAAACCACATTTTCTATGCTTGTCTCCCTCAAACTCATGGCAGAAATTTCTACTTACACTTTAGTGGTATTGGATAGCAGGACTGCTAGCTCACGGCAAGCCCCTAATCTACCATGCTGTTTCTAGATTGCATTCCCATTTCTGCACTCTTTCACCTTCCAAATACCACAATAATAAAAGTTTTGTTTAGTATATCCTTGCTGGAAAGGAATAAAATTGACTAATTTTAAAAAAGAAGAACAGAAAGAACATCTTGCAACGTAAACTTCAGAAGCTGTATAAAGTAAAATTGATATTATTAGGTGTTACCTGTAGCTTAATACAGCGGGGGTAAAAAAAGCAACATTTTTAAACTTATTGCCAAAAATCAAAATCCCTTATCTGCATTTCTAAATTACTTCTCTGTATAAAATATTTTAATTTACCTATACTTTGGGGTAAAAAGGAAGCTTGGCTTTGCCACTAGTTCTTTAGTCATGGCTAGAGTTAAATTAAACAATGCTAACCACACTATGACATGTTCAGTTTGAAGCTGACTATCAGCAGGGCAGGGGATAGGCTTGGGATCGACTTGAAACATTAAAATAACTAAAGAGGTCACTTCCAGATCATCCAAAACTGACTTTTTTCTTTCTCTAAAACAAATGTTATTTAATACGTCAGGAGAAATATTGCTTTAAAATAAATTAAATAATACAAAATCTAATGCAGCTATAAAAGTGCTCATTTCTACAATGGAAACAGTTCGCGACAGTGTCAGCCTTCCTCAAGCTGGCTTTTTCTTGTATAATTTAGGATTTCCACCACTACCCAAAAGCCCCACACCAGTCCAATTCAAAACATCTTATTTCAATAGCCTCTGAAGAATTTTTTCCCTCTTTGGAAAGATTCAAATGTAGAGAAGGGAAATGAGTCTTGGCAAAGACTCATGTCATCAACAACCACACAAAAGAAAGTCCATATCAAATAGTTAATTGCAAGTTAAAAAAAATTCTAGCTATTTTCTCCTCCTGACTTCTGTATTCCTGCCCCAGCTCTAATGGCTTTGCTTTGCTTACAAGTCTTCAATCAACAAACTGCTGAATTTCTGCCATACCTGGATCCAAAAAATCCAAATTTCCAGCACTCATATAAAACATGATAATGAAAATGGGTGACACACTGTCTAATCAACCACTTACTGGGAATCCCTTCTTACAATCTAGTCTGCAAAAGCCAAAAAGTGAAACAGCTCAGGCACTGGAGTGTCCATTCTGAGAGCGGAATATCCCATTTGGGAACAGCATTACAAGGCAGTGAGAAAGCCACAAGTATTTGTTATCACCCACAACTTAAGACAGATAGAAGATTCTTGTACCCCACACTGCCAGTCCAACACTTCTTGTGAGTTCACTCAGCTGAAGGGGACTCTAATTCATCTCCTAAGAAAATAGTGAAGAAGCACACAGTACAAATAACAAATGTTCATTAGCTCTTAAGATGCAAGAGCATTTCTGAAGGTGGTTAATGTAAAGGTATCACTTCATTTTCACTCTCACAGTGCTAAAATTTCCATGAACAAGTACTTATTGGATTTGGCCTGCTGATTATAAATAACACACTCCACTCTTCTCTCCCAAGAGAATACCTTATAATGTTGGGAGTGGAGAAACCTAGCTGAGATGCAGTGTTTTAAGTCAAAGAATGTTTATGTAGCAGCCTGGCATGTGCCGAAGAACATGTGCCCAATCCAGTAGAAATCCCATTTCTTATTGCTGAACAGCATTTTCTAACTGATAAAAATATCTTCACACTGATGCTTTGGGCTAGTACAAAGAAACTCAGTGGTTTCAAAGACATTCCAAAGAGCTCTCCCATCTAATTTAATCAGCATTTCTATCACTGCCCAAAGTACTTTCTAATGATAACTTAAAGATAAGAGGCAAGAAATAATTTTCCAAGAAACAAACAAATCATCTTTGTTGTTATGCAGGTGAAATGCAGGTGAAACTCTCCTCAAAATCACATAAACTTAAATCTAATTTGACTGAAGAGTATTGTAAATCAACCAAAGAATAGGTCAAAATTCAAGTTGCACTTCCCTTAAAGTTAATGTGAAACTCAAAGAACAAATGCAGGTGAGTGTAAAAAGACTGCTAGTAAAACAGGTGCATCGTAGAATTCCCGAGTGCACACTGGGGCATTGCTGTCATACAAAACTCAAAATAATGTTTGTAAAAATTTTTTTCCCATATTCACTTGGATCAATTCTCTGCTGAAAAGCCTTAAGATATATTTGGTGATCCAAATTTTTTACTGCCATCCTTCTGCATCTTACAATTCTGTGCAGATTATTGCAAAACACAAACCCTTTAATATCTGCAAAACAACTGTTCCATTTCATTACGGTTTCAGCCACACTCAGAATAATTCCCAATTAACATTTTTTTGGATTATATTTCATCATTTTATCAATCTACACATTTTTAAAATATCATTTTTACTGATCTGAGTGCTGTGCCAAGTTAATTTTTACAACAGAGATACAAGTTTTGTTATCCTGAGCAGGGTATTAATTCAGAAGCAAACCCATTCTTTTTGCCATTAACATAAGCAGACTGAGTCCTTAATATTAACATAGTCCATGTGTGAAACTAACTGATTCCCTCCCTCATTTTTTTTATTTACATGACTGCCTACAGAGTCTTATTAATCAAAAAATATGAAATTAAATAAAGTAAAATAAAACCTATCTAAATATAAACTCACATCTCTTACTGGGAAAAAATAAGCCACATAAACCAGATATTTTGTACAGTTACTGAGCCACTGGCCCAAGACAGGACCAATCTATGTTGTCATGTTTTATTATTCCTATAAAAACATTATGTACAAGCCTTTATTAAGGATGAAGACACAACTGCAGTAGATATTAGACACAAAAGAAAAAAAAATATGAACAATGTCACAATCACTTAGAAACCAGGCTGTTGCACAATTTACTGTGTATTTGTCATTGCCAGAGAAATAGGTAACAAATCAGTTCCTGATTTTAGAGATAATTCATATAGAAAAATTACTGCTGAAATTACAGCTTCACCACACATGCAAAGAGGTAAATGTCTCGAAAACTATACCCCTTAGCCACCCTTGAAAAGTTGGTCAAGTTTTAAGTTACTCCTGTAGACAAGATGTTATTTGCAATGAATGCTTTTTACACAGTTATCTCTGCCTATGTTCCATAGGCTAGCTTTAAGATGCTGACGGGTAAAATACCAACTTATTTTTCAGTACGGGAGACAAACCCTTCAATTAGAATTGAAACTAATCCATGGAACATAGGCAGAGAATCAGACAATGATTTATATCTTCATGCTTAAGGATTAAGATTACTTTATCTTAGTAATTAATCTTTTTAAGAAGATTAAAATTTTTAGGGGGAAGAAGGAAAAAAAATTACTCATTAATCTTTAAACACCATCTGAACTATTTGAGTATAATAGTTTTTCTCCAGTGTTTCTAACCTTTTAAGTTTCTGTCAAAATATAAATTAATCTAGATGTCATGACATCATCCATTTCAGATTAATTTCTAATTCTTTACATTGTAAAACCCTTTGGCTTGGTGGAGAGAAGCTTCATAAATTCAGTAACTGTAAAGTGCAAGAGATAGAAATGCTGGTCAGAGATTTTGATGAGGAGCTGAGTGTGTCAGGAGATTATGAGGAAAGAAAAGATAAGTGGAAAACTAGAAAGTTCAAAAGAATAAAAAGAATTTAATCAAAAGAAACAATTTCAGGAAAAAAAATACTATCTGAGTAACAGAAGTATTAGGGGAAAAATACAAATACATAAACATATATTTGGGTTATTTTTTGGGGTTCTTTTCAGTAAAGTTTATTTGTTTCTTGACTCTGATTTACTGGTGGTTTCACTGGTTTTAGCTAAAACTTTTCCTTTTCCTTTTCTGTCTTCTGGACACAAGAAAAAAACCCAAAAACAACCCTGAAAACTTTCTAGAAAGATACACCTACACACATACACAATTTAGAAATGTGACAGGGACAGTGGGCAAAATGGGTACACTCAGAAATACAAAATTTATATAAGGAATTAATTCTGACAAACACATCGTAGCATGACATTCAGGTGAAGTGCAATGCAATGGGATACACAATGCAGAGAAACTATCCAAAGTCCCAAGAAAGCATTTTCCTCTGAGGAGAGATTTCTAGCATCAGTGATGCAAACTAGATGACTCTATTAAGTCACACAGGAATTAGTCCTACTCAAATAGACTTTTTTATACTCTAAAAGAGGAGAATTTATATGTCTCTCCACTGTCACTCTTGGCGTCTAGAAAATGGCTCTGTTTATCCTGTCAATCACTTCTCTGGGCACACACAGAAGGGGCAGCAAAAGTAAAACACACAAAACCAATAGGGTAATTGCATATTTTCTTAGCAGCTGCAACCAAATTCCCAATGAGTGTTTCCCTCTCAATTCATACTTTTAGCATCTCTAAGAGAAACTAACTCACAGCTGGACACAGATGTTCCAGGCTTACACTGTCCCTGTAATAGTCCCCTATAAAAATGACTGACAGCCTCACACCATGAGTGGGATTTCCCACTTTTTATGCTTGTTTAAGTTATTTTTCAGGCCTGCTTTTCCTGGTTCCACTGGCTATGGACACAGACAACATAAACTGAGCCCACATGATTGGTATGGATCCCCACCAAAAGACAGGAACACCTGTCCTACAAAGACGGGCTTGAAGAGCTGGAATTGTTCTGCTTGGAGAAGAGAGGGCTCCACGGAGAACTCATTGCAGCTTTTCAATACTTTAAGAAGGCATATAAAAAAGAGGGCTAGGGACTTTTCAAGCAGGCAAATAGTTACAGGACAACAGGCAATGGTTTTAAACTGAAAGAGGGCAGGTTTGGATGAGATATTAGGAAGAAATTCTTTACTCAGAAGGTAGTGAAACACTGAAACAGGGTGTCCAGAGAAGTTGTGGATATCCCATTCCTGGAAGTGTTCAAGGCCAGGTTTGATGGGGCCCTGAGCAAGACTATAAGGAAGCCCTTTCCTCCCCCATTAACAGGGGACTGTAAATACCCTTTTCAGCAGCATTACATTCTTGCTGTAGACAAGGCACACCTCTGTATGTGACATAAATGCTTGAATGCCTGATGCAGTTGTCATCTCCAACAGCAATCCCTTCGAGTTATTTTTGCTAAGGCAGAGGTATAATGCCAGGATGACAGCTGTTTAAATAAGTACTTAAAATACCATTGAATGAAAAATTTGACAACAAATTTAATTCTCATAATTAATTACCAATTCACACCTGGAGCACAATCTATGATAGGATGGCTTTGGGAGGGTTCTTGAAACTCATTTTTCATCCCGACCAGTCAGTATTCCAGAGGTAATAAAGCCATAAAAAGGAATGCCCAGTAGTGCTATCAGACAGCCCCCATGCAATTTGGGGCAAGCATGGTTGGAAGTCCTTGAGCACCAAAGCCAGAATATTGTGAAACTATAGCATCAGGGAATGTACAGTATGTATTAGAACTCAGATCACTTAATGAGAGGGGAAACTCTCAGAACTTCACCTTCTACTACACCAAAGTTTTTACATGTACACTGTGCACCACAGACTCTGAAGAATGAAGCAATGAACTTCTCACCTTGCATCGTTGCTTTTGTGGGTTCTGAAAACAGAGGAATGAGCAGGAGGTAGATGAGGTAGACAAAGGAGAGCCCATTGTAACGGAAAGCACAGGCTGCAACGAGAGAAAAGAAAAACAACATATTGTTTAATTGGCCTGATAAAATCAAATTCAATGTCGCAAAGCATTTCCCACTGGAGTTTATGATTTACCCTGTTTCAACCACTTATTTAAACAATTTTTTTTCAGGTATTCAAGTTTATACTTATATAAATCTTAGAATCAAAGATTAGGTCAGGTTGGAAGGAATCAAAGTGGGTCATCTGGTCCAAGCTTCCTGCTCAAGTAGGGTCATCCCAGAGCACACTGCACAGGATTGCATCAAGATAGTTCTTGAGTATCCCCAGTGAGGGAGACTAGTATCAACAGTCTTCTCAGCTATGTCCAAAACCAAATTGTTTTATTTATTGAATACAAATACATCTTTAGCCTTGCCAGAAACATGTATTTCAAAAGAAAAGAAGTTTCTCCAGACACCGCTTCCTGAAATTTCTTGGAAGCAATAGTGCAAATGAGTTAATAAGTTGTGCATTAATTGGTCCTCATCCTCACCACATCTGTCCACTTTAATTATAAAACAAAACTGCAAAATCTCTCTATTAGTAAATCCAAAGTTACAACTTTTATTTCCCAATCTAGCCAATGTTTTGAGTAACTAAATTGATTTCCTTAACAGCCTTGAAAGAAAACTCTGGACATACAGCCCACATCTGCAGTTTGGCCAAGAAGCATGTGAAATGCATGGGTGCCTAGCAAGAAGGACGAATGAGAAGCACCTATTCTCTATTTCTGAACTGATATGATTCTACCATAAACCTTAAAAAAAATCAAGGACTACAAAATCCACCAAAGCTTGATAGAGGGTTTTTCTGAGTGAAATCCAGAATCCTTAAGAGCAGCTTCTCATTTTCCTGTAAGAATTGCTTTTGTCACTTACTAAACTTTCTTTTTGCCACAGCCTTTAAAGGCCAACTGAAGACTTACACCTACATTGCAACTATTAAAAACCTGCAAGATAAGAGTATGTAGGACCTATCCCATGGGGAATTCTGCAAGCAATTATCAGAGCTCTAAAGTCAATGTACCTGAGAAGAAGGAGGTAGCTCTGCTATTATGCACCCACTCTCGGGGTCCTCCACAGAGGAGCACAGGATGTACAGTGGCCATTAGTGGCCTTCTTGGAAATAATGGCAAAGAGACCACTCCTGATATCAGGACAAATCCATAAATTAACTTTTTGGGTTTTTGTTTTTTTTTAAAGTTTAATTTTGAGGTGGGAACAAGTTCTGTGGCATTCATAGGAAAAGGTACAATAGTGGTTTAAGGCCGTTCTACAGCCTGAAGGCTTTTCTATTTCAATGGGAGGGACCGATGTGCTCAGTCATTCTGGTAGCAGAATAACAACATTAGAAGGTAATACTACTATCCAGTTATTTTTGGGATTGTGTCAACCAGATTTTAATTGTGTTAAACAGCTTACTTATTTTCAGTGCAATATTACGCTCATTTTCTTCTTTCTTGAGGCCTGAGCTTGCTGCACTTCTTGTAGAGCACTTAGCACTCAGTTTCCCAGTACCAAGACAGAAAACAGCAATTGCCTACTTTAAATGTCTTCCTTCATCAGCTGGAAGTCACTAAATGTCTTGCTAATAAGTCTGTGTCAAATATTTAGAACCTCTATTTATATCAAAGCCTTCTCCAGCAAACTTGGCTAGATACTGCCTGGAAAACCTGTATTTATTTAAGCAGTTGCAAGAGATCTAGAAATACATTTCTCAGAATTATGAATCAAACCCCTCAAAACCTAGGTGCAACATTCTTACTATTCCCTACTGCAACTATTCCAATATTTTTATTTTGTATTTATCTCCACTCATCTAGTATATGTATCTGGAGAGATGAGTGCCTTATCAAGCTAAGGCACAAGAGTAAATGACTGAAAATAATTTGAGCAAGATAAAAGATAGGAAACAGTTGCACTGCTTTCACATATTGGCACTGTTCTGCATCATTATTTTGTCAAACATACATATTCCTCAGTTCTGACACTCAAAACTATCTAGAAAAAGTTGCAGAGCATAAAATCAGCTTCAGTTTGTCACTGATGCAACAACAAAGAACCCAAAAAAGAAAATGAACCCATACTCTACACTCCCTCTGGTATCCACAAAGATCTCCTTCTGCTAAAGGAGCTGCACACAGATGTCCAAAACAATGGAAAGTCCCATTTAAGATCAATGGAATTCCATCAACAGAAAAAGCACCTATAAAGATGAGTTTCTTGGCAAACCAGATGGTATAGAAATTTCTGGGTATTTTGGATACAGTGGTCAGTTTGCTGTAGCAAAATTAATGTAATTTTAGCATTTTATGC
The DNA here is from genome assembly GCF_049639895.1 of Pseudopodoces humilis. Taxonomy (NCBI): domain Eukaryota; kingdom Metazoa; phylum Chordata; class Aves; order Passeriformes; family Paridae; genus Pseudopodoces; species Pseudopodoces humilis. Next base: position 51,516,275 of record NC_142200.1, read on the forward strand.
TTGTTACTGCTTCTCAAAATTGTCTAATCGATTTGCAAAATTAATTTCCGATGACTTTTTCTTGAACTATATTTACCTCAAAATTTACTGCTTTCTATTCCTAGAGCTGTGTACTCAAAAGCCTTTTTTTTTCCCCTCTACTGCTGCATAAACAGGACTGGTAACAGAGATTACACTTCCATTCAAACCTTCCCTTGTGTACCTTACAGTAACCCTTCAGTTTCTTAGCTTTAAAAGGATGAGCTTGTCTACAGCAAACACTGAACAAAACGCCTTAAACTGGAAAAAAAAAACATACATGCAAAGTCCATACACACTTTCTATCTCCAGACTTCTTTTTAAACCACATCTCACCATGTTTTCTAACAGCCTCTATTAACCAAACTTCAGAAATGTAATTTTCACCTCTGAAATTCTGCTGCTGTTCACAGCCTTATAACAGCAATCATACACCATTATTAAAATTGGGAAAAGACATAAAAAGCAGAGCTAACAATACACAGAATTGGAAGCAAACTTGCTTTTCTTTTATATCAACTGAAGTATTTTAAAGCACCTTCCCTTTGACAGGAAGAAAAGAGCGCTTCATAACATGTAGGACTGACTTCTCCATCCATACGTGACTATTTTAAACATTGCAGTTTTAATGTATAGAGAATAAAAGGTGTTGTACAAACCTTTAATAATTTTTATTATCTTTCACAGCAGTGGACAGATTGATTTCCAGCTAAAAAACATAATTAATTCTTAAGATAGGTATGTACAGCATGTACCATACAAAATTAAAAAGGAATCTCCAAAGGAAAAAAAACCAGCAAATCCTATATCACATGATAACCTTGTCCTTCTAGAATTTATTTTTCATTGTTTTATGCTAGCCAGAGTAGAAGGCCTTTGAATAAATTTAATATCTCTTCATAGACACATCAGGTTTCTGCATGTAGAATTCTAACAGCTGTTACATATTATTATTTCATATTTTTACCAACAGTTTTTTTTCTTCCATTTAAAGAGAATAATTTGCATAGAACTGGTGGTTTATCTGTTATATAAAAACATACTAGAGAGCAAAGTGAGGGACAATAAAGAAGTTCACAATAAGCCTGAACTTGGAAAGAAGAGATAAAGAACAGCCTCATAAATGATGTGTTTAGTTTTATTCCACAAAAAAATTTAAGAGTACGTAATTCAGAAGTGGAAACTACATGTTCAAAAAAAAACAGCCTTCAAGAGTGCAGTCATAGCACCAAAGGGCTACTGACTCCTCATTTACAAACTAGAATTCTGTCAAAAGCCACAACAACAGAAAACAAGGAGGAAGGTGAAAACAGGATTAGCCAACCACTTACTATTTCTGAATTTACTTGAGTAAAAAAAAGCACTGTAATTAATGTTAATAGACTAATGCATTGCTTGTTATGCCCTTTTCTGTTCAATAAATACATAAAAACATCTCTTCCACATATTTCACATGGTTTTACTGCAGGTTTGAGAATATAATATATCCTTCTTAATGTTATCCTATGCAGACTCTTATGTGCTTTAGCATGAGAAGAAATTAATTCAGCCAACTACACTGAAGTAATGTGTCTTCTACCTTCAGCAGGATATTGCATGGTGTTTGCATCCTGTTCTAACAACTTTACAGCTGCAAGATTATTAAGAAAGCTGTGCAATGATATTCTTTAAAAATGGTACCTTTAGACTAAAATTTTGTCTAACTTTTGTGCTTATTTTTCCAGTAACACAAGAAAATATATATTCAGTGAAAATATTAATTGGAAAAAGTGCTGCTGAAAAAAATATCTAACCCTGAGCAGGCAACAGTTGTTGGCTAAAAGACAGAGGTGATGCTGTTCACTCATTCTTATACCCAGCTGACCTGAAATAAGAGACCAAAACACAGAAGGGAAAAGGAACCAGCAGCTGAATGACCTTTGAAACTTCTCAGTCTCCAGGAGGCCAAGTGTCCAACTCTCAAAGCTAGGACAACTCAGCACCAGATTCCTGCCTGAAATGCTGTAATTCTTCTTAGATATCACATGGTTAATATCTGTTATATCCTCATTCTTCTGAAAAAAATCCCCAATTACCACGAAGTTCAGACGAGTAAAACAGACTACAGATGACAGCCTTTGCTACTAGGTATAACACTGGTACACACCCCAGATGAAAAGCTTCTGGTGCAAAGCTCAGCCTAAGAAGCCAAATGCTGAAGCAAATCTATCTCCACCTCCAAACCAAGGTGTTCTACATGACAATCCATGAATGTGTGTCACGAGTGGTCAACTCCTTCAGGAAGATACACAGTTAAGATTCCTCTTATCAGGAAGGCACTGTCCTGATGTCACAATGATTTAGGCCTTTCCACTTGTGCTGCTCTCCAGTAAGGCACTTATCAGCCAGTTCCCACATTCTTTGGAATATTCTAAATTGGGGAAGTTTGGGAGGCTTTTGGTTGGTTGGTCAGGGTTTTTCAACCCAAATCATCCTACTGGACATCAAGAGCTGCTCAACCAAGGCAAGTGGGTCCAGTATCAGGCCATATGGAAACAGCCTTCTGCCAGAAACTGAAACATTATAATTTATGGTTTGCACATCTTCACTGCCTATTATAGCAAAACTGTACAAAAGCTGCAGAGAAAACCACCAAAAACCTGAATGGAGCCCTACACTGCTCCTTGATGGACTATATGATCTATACAAGAGCTTGGTAAAGTAAGTAAACAATAAAAGGTAAGGCGGTTTAAATTCTACAGAACGAGAACTACTGGAAATAAATTATTTTTTTCAAGGAAAAAGAGTTTAAAGAAAATCAAAACAAACCAACAACAACAACAAGAAACCACCTCCATTAACCAGCCAGATAAGTACTTCCAAGAATGTGATACAAAGAGGAGAGGTCAAAACTGGTGAGAAATTTCTGGTTTATTTGCATTCTTCATATAGCCCTTATGTATAAAGCTCTTTAATTCCTGGTAACACTCACTCTTGGTATCAACCAGCAAATGTGAGAAGAAATGGAGCAAGAATTTTTTCTCCTTTTCTTAAAGATTCATGCATGCAGCATTATTTAAGCAAAAGTCACACACATGTGCAGTAGCAGTATAGTAAAATAGCAGCAAACTGCCTTCCAGTATTTCCTTACAGTTCCTGATGTCTCTGCCTCCAGAGGCAGGGGTGTCCTTGAGAAGAAAACCCACCTAACCTCACATTGAAACAAAGACCCAGAAGGCTGTACATGGCTTGCTCTGTTGCCTATGAGCACTGTTTTACAAACTAACGCAGTAAAAAGTGAAGCTCATTCACTGTCGGCAGGATAGAATGACCAAGTATTAAACACCTACAGAGCTGAATCTCCCACAAAGATGATCAACCAGCTGCATAAATTTATGAGTCAATGACTACTAAGGTACAAAGTGGGAGGCAACCACACATCCCCTGTTCAACTCAGAGTCACAAGTGCAAATCTTGTTTCTGAGGATTTCTCACTTTTACCTGACGTAGCTGTTACTAACTAAAAATGCAGTAGTAATAAAAAAACCAAGAAGATTAAAAATTAAGTTCACTTGATCAGAAATATGCATTACCATTTCAGAAAAATAAAGGCTACTTTTACAAATTGCTATTTTTCATATTTTCTAACAGTTCATATTTCAAATTTTTGTTTCAGAAATTCCAATTTTTTCAGATTTTTTCCTCCAAGACTCTTTAAAATAACAATAAAAAACCCTGCACATATTGCAAAATTAGTTTATGCTGCAAACAACCTATTTTAAAAAATAAAACTGTGATAGTGACTGAAAATGCTCCTCTTCAAAAATTATACCTTCTCAGAATGACGTGTATCTGATAGGCATAGTGCCCAGGGAATTAACTCCTGGCATAGTTTTGGTCTCACTTCTGAGTAATTGCACTTAAAATAACACCTGTGACAGATGAGATTAGAATGATACACTGCTATGCAAGACAGTTAAGTGAAAAGCATGCAATTTTACCATCCCTTTAGAGCAAAATAATGGTCACAGCCTCTGGTGTGCAGTGCAGAACTGTGCCTGCTCAGGACAAGTTCCCTCCTGCATCCTCCCTCCACATCCAACAGCCCAGCTGATAACACCGTGCTAACACACACCACTCCCCACCCTGCTCCTGAGCCAGCATTTCAACACAGGGCTGCACTGTGTGCTATGCCCAGAGACAAAAAATTTCTCTTTTGGAAGAAAAAAAAAACAAACACCCAAAAAAAGCCAAAAAAAACCCAACCAAACAAAAAAAAAACAAACAAACAAAAGCATGAACACTTTGATAAACAGATAAATAGGATGCTTTTGGTTCATGTCAACACTTCTACAATCACATTTTTTCACCTGTCAGGAGGGAGAACTGCTAGACAGTGAGCAGTGTTGTAAGGGCTTGGTGATTTTTTTTTTTTCCCCTTTGATTTTTCTTACCTTTCCTCTATTTCTCCAAGCAGCAGTTTTAGTAAGCTCTCTCTGCATCAGAAACCATCTGGAACAGATTTTAACTTTGTGCCAAATATTGCTTGGGAATCATTCAGAGGGAGGAGAAGACAAAACACCTTGTTCACCACTTTCTTTCAGTGCTTATGAACAGGAGCTGTGTTGCCCAGCTGTATTTGACAGCAAGAAAATGAACAAAAGATCTGAAGTATAACCATACCACAATCATCATCTTACTTAGAATAAAATATTTTAAAGCCATATCCACTTTCACGAGCAAATCTGTCTCAATACAATTTACTGCCATGGCTAAGTATACAAATATTTCCAAATCAAAAAATATGATGGACACCATCATCGGTATTTTTTCCCATTAGAAAGATAAGCTTAACATTGTAGCTCATTTCAATTTCAGTGCCAACTGAAACAAAATTTATTTATTGATCTGGGAAGCGAAAGAAGATGTCTTCTTATTCCTCCACTGAGGTCGCTGCCCACAGAAGGGACACTGTCTGCATTCTCACCCTTACTTCAGCAACAGCTCTTCTGTCTCCAAGCTCCTCTCTCTAGGAAAGTAACTGGGAGCTAAAGAAATCACTCTGCTCCTCACTCATTTTCATGGGATGAGAAAAGCATGTTCCCATTACCCCAGACATCTGGAGACAGTAGTCTGGTTCTGCTGTTGCATAACCCTGTCAGGACTCAGACTAAAAATAACAGCAAACTCAGAACACAGATGACAATCAAATGTCACACAGTGCTACTGCTAAACACAACATCAAGCAGGGGCAGATGTGGAGAGAGCTGGGCGACAGAGAGACCTCCATGAGCAGAAAGGGACTGAGACCTTCATTTACAGCTGCTAAGAAGCTACAGACACCGGGAACAGCTATCCAGTCAGATGTTTCCAGCAACCTGAAGTGTGAATTTCAGCATATATAACCATTCCCCCACCACCATTCACACTCATTGTCTTTTAAAATACATAAGGCAATTGACAGACTGATAAGATGCAGAAAGAAGTAAGTAATTTTTTTTCACCATCTGTTGCTTACCCTGATATCAGTTCTAAAAAACGCTAAGTCAGAAGAAGGACGTGCTAAAAAACTAACCCAGATATATACCTCCGAGGAATATAAACGATTAAACATCAGAGAGGCGTTAACACTGAAAAATATGAGTGTCATTAGTGAAGTTACAAATATGAATGCAGAGTTTGAAACTCTGCCATTATTTATTCCAGTAGAGGAAAGGATACATAAACTTCCTTTCTTGGTCCATCACTGAATAAAAAAGACCCAGAGGATTGCAACTGCAAGCTATAAATCTGATGAAGGTGCATTTTAGACAGCGCTACAAAGGCACAGTGTTTACCAAAGGAAACAGAATTTTTAAAAATAGGTAGCTCCAGGATATCATCAAGTGCAAAAAGGAGATACAAGCTTCTTGCAATGTCCCTATTCCAAGCTGATGTTGTGTCTATAAAATAATAAATCCCTTTTTGTTTGAAGAACTGTGTATTTCTCTCTCCTTACAAATACATGAGGTAACTTTCATTGAAAGGAGGTTTTGACCTACTACAGGAATCTACTTAGGAATGCCATGAATTGTCTTGCAAACCGTTTTGCATAACTCGGAATCAGGAAAGGAACCTGAAGAACTAAAAGAGTCACAGAACCCATGGATACATTAGAAAGTTGCTTATAATCTGCAAATCTAATCTGATCATTAAGATTGCCTTTTCTGGAGAAGGAGTACTTAAACTTCTCTGACTCCAAATGAAATTTCACATGCACATGACCACAGACTCTGCAAGAGAGTTCTGCTGGCACAGATGCATTTTAGTGCAGGTTTCAAATGCAACACTTATCTAACATTGAATGAAAAACATCATTCAGATGAACATCATTCAGACAGAACTGTGGTCTTGTCCAGTTTTCACACAGCAAAGTAATAGTTATTTTATTGTAATTACTCCATATAGAAATTTAAGATAAAAAATAAATCTTAATTGTGCATTTACTTCAAGTAGTAACATTCCCCGGAAAGCACAGGGCACGTCTGCGTCTGCTTCTGCACATTCAAGAAACTTTCCCTACACTCAAGGAGCTGCAATCTATGGCACTCCCTTCAGGCTGCCAAATCTCTTGTACATGTGGGAGGCCTTCTTCCATGTATCGATTTTCTTTTGTACAGCATCTGTAGCAATGTTTTCTTCCCCGGGAGTATGTTTTGAAGAAACTCCCCCAGACTTTTGATAAGCTCTCAGCCAAATTTTAAGAGCAAGACTGGAAATTCAAAATGATTTAATACCTCTTTCATGTTTATAAAACAAACCATTGTGTCCTTGTCCAAGAATATTTGAATGTGGGAAGTTAAGAAGAAGTTTAACTTGAAGCAAACTTCCCACGCAGTTAGTAATTCTAATCTGTTTATATCTAGGCTCAATATAAAGTCTTACTACGTATTCCTTTGGAGTCAAGCCACTGTCCTGAAGACACCAAATAGTATTATGCAGCATCCTACCAGAATAAAAAATAAAACAGTCATCCCACCAAGGAAATCAGGGTCCAGGGCTCACCACTATAGAACTTCTGGGGCTCTCAACTTAGCCAGTTGCAAAGTAAAGGATTTTTTTGTTCCAGGGGAAGACAGAGAACAAAAACGTGTCATCATTAGGCATGTTTTGAACACAAGGAGATGGGTACAGTAAATTGAAGGGTCTCAACATGAATCTTCATTCAAAAAACACAATATTGTACTTATCTCATTTAAGGAAAACCAAACTAAAACAAAAAACCTAAAAAAACAACCAAAAAACCAAACAAACAAACAGCAAAAACAAACAGCAAAAACAAACAAACAAAAACTCAGCTTCTTTTTGATTGAGCAAGATCTCAAATTTGGAGAAATGAGTCCACTGAGAATCTCAGATCTGTTCTTGAGAAACAGCCAAAGTATACATCCTGGAGGATTAAAACTTAGTGAAGAGCACATTAAATTTGATTTAAACATATCCCAAAAATTTAAGAAATATATAAACACCAAGCTGTCTTTCAAGTTAAAAAAAAATAAAAATTGTTTTTCTTTACAATCTCTACAGGGCAGGCAATGATCCCTTACAGACAAGAGCTCTACATACAGTGATGATAACAGCAGTAAAGGCTTACATAATCTCTGTGATTTTATTTATGAGCACTTCCATTAGTAGAAATTTTTATCTGGTTAATAAAGTATATTTGTCAGTCAACTGACAAAAAAATTTATACCATCTGAGAACACAAACATGGATTTCAAAGTGGTCTTTATGAGCAAACTGACCAGAATTAGTCTTGGATGAAGTTTATAGCTTCAGAAAAGTGCCAGATTAAGTAGAATGCTGGGGTTTGTTCAAACACAATGATTCTCTTCATTAACAGTTAGACCAATGTGTAACAGCCAGTCAGTGTGTCAGGGGTACTCTTATTTGTCATGCTTGAAAATAACTAACTTCATCCCTTGCCACATGGTCTTAAGTGATGGAAGTGGGAAGATAAATCTGCAGAAAGAAAAACAGCAGCTACGAACAAGCTTGAGAGATACCTAACTCAGTAATGATGCTCTGTTATTATGATATTGGAAAGTTCATTTACCACAGAGGCAAGAGAAAGCTTTCCTAAAAGTAGGAGCAATAACAATAATAATTATAAAAAGGATTTACGGAAATAAATTAGTTGTGGTTTGTTTAGTTATTTTTTTTTAAACCAAAGGAAAATGAAAACTATTTTTCAGTTTGAAATCAGGGGAGAATGATGCTGGAAATGTGAACTTTTTCCTGTTTTATCCATTCATATAAGATTCCCTTCTCTCTCATAATTAGCTATCCACTTCTAAAAGCACTTCAATGCATCATTATAGTTAATTTTGAATATTCGCTGCTCCCACATAATTTTCTTGCTCTTTGTCACTAAACAATTTTGAGAACTAATTTTTTTAATCTAAAACTTCCAAGTTATTCCATTATAGCTACCAGAAAATATACTCTTTATAAACAAACACACAATTGTCAAGGCTGCCTTCTCAGCTCTTCGATCAGAATAAATGCATATTAACAGCAAAACTCCCATCATCGTCTTAATTGGTAGCATAAATAAATTAGGAGCCTGTTACCAACATATGCTAAAGTAAGCTGGAGTTAAGTGTGAATACCTAACAAGAACAGATCATGAGCAGGACCAGAAAATATTTATCCTTTCTTCAGGGCATCACGGTCTACTCGTAAAAACATCGATCCTCAACAAAAAATGGAGTGTGGCTTCACTGTCCCCAGACTACCAAAGAACATTACAGAGCAGACAACTTCAGTGCACAAGACTATTCACAGTAGAAAAAAGGGAAATATCCTTATCTAGTTTATACAGGTAAGAAACCAACCCAGAGAAAATTGCTTGACTTGACTACATTTACATGACAGCCCTGCAGCAAAGTGAACCCAAATTCCCAAACCTAAACCTGCAGTTCCAAGAACACAACCACACCACAAAAATTTATTATTGCCTCTCTTCCTAAGTGGTGCTAGATGCATATAAAAGCAAGACTTTAGAGTAAAGTCAGTATTATTTTTTTTTTATTCACGAGAAACTTAACCCCAAAATACTCCCCTAATCATATTCACATTATCTGACCACTTTTCAGGAAGAAATTAACATGTGCCAAATACAATCACACCTTTTGAGAAACTGCAGGTGGTAAAGGGATAAGGATCAGTTCAACAATTCAGCTCTAGCACAGGGGGCCAAAACTGTTTCCACCCTTCAAGATGAGAGTCTTAATGCTCCTTACCTGTGTCCAAATGCATTCATTAGCAGCCTTACATGGGATCTTAAAGGGGGATGGCCCTGTAGCCATAGATCCCTTCATTCAAATGGGAAAAAACTGTGAGAATATATTTACAGGAAATCATAAACCTAGTGTCAATGCCTCTGAATTTTCAGCTGTATCTTGTTTATTTCTGCATTTTGAATAAGCACATCAACTTTCAACAAGCTCAAAAAAAAAAGTGCAACATTATACCCATTATAAAAAATGGCGCATTTGATTTCCTGGGAGTCTTGTGTTTTAAGCCAACAGACTGGTTTAAATTTGAACTGTTGGTATCACTAAATAATATATTAACCTTTAAGAAAAGATCAATAGATGCAGTGTAAGTCACACTTAACTCCAAACCATTGGGTGGTTTTCCTTTTCTTCTAAACGAACAGTCATTGAAGTCTTCCCCTTCATCTTACTCTCTTCCCTCCACTTCACAGCAATAAAATAAACAGCTCAGATTTAAAGGATAAAATTTCAACAAACATTATACAATGAATCAAAGCAATCTAATCATTGCCTTCAGTGGTTAATAGTACAGAATCTGATGCTTGATACCTGAACCTGAACTACAAAGAAACACAGGAAACCTGGTGAGCTCATACAAATCAGCCCAGTAAATACCCTGATCCTGCACTCCTTACACACACATTTCTGTCCTCTTTCCCAGGACTGTTCCAGCAAAAGCAGATGAATTCACAAACTTTACCAGTATCCACAATCTAGTAGCTGAACTTGCTTGTGCCTTAGACAAAATACTCTTCTTGCTCATAAACCACTGTAATCTGATCAACCGCAGTGACTCAAATCCATCATACCAAACTCCTTCTGAAAACAGGAACAACCAGCTAGAAACCTGTCCTTTAAAAATATTTTTGCACTGTGCTAAGTGACCCTTAACCAACAATATTAGATGCAAAAAATGTGACCATCTCATAATGTCCAAGAATACTGTTTTGTCTGTGGGTGTAATTTTTAAAAGCAAAGAGATTTTTAGCTCAAATCCATTTACTGGCATGGCAAGACAACAGTTGTGTGTGCCATGTTCTCACTCTCTCAATCAGCAGACAAGAAACTGCTAAATTGGTCTCTTTTAGCCAAAAGTGCAAGAATTAAAAAAAGCAGTTCCAGAAGGGGCCAAATACTGAATGGCTTCATCTGAAAATGGGAGCTGTAGTCCAACATATCCCAAAGAAGAAATGTTATTTTGGTGTCTGGAGACAATTTGAGTCAAGCTTGATAAGAATAATTCTTATCTCTGAAGTGTTTTGTGAACTTCACCCTGCACTGTACAGCCCAACAAGGCTGCTTTTGTGGATGATCATACAGGGCACAAACAGCAAAGCAACCAATGTGCCTGCCCAAACAGAGTTACAGGTTTAACTCCAGATTTAGAAAACATGCAAAACATATCTGTGATTATGCATGAGACAAACTACTAAGTCAATTTATACATTTCATTAATTTAGCTCATCTCTCCTGCCAAAAATGCAATCACCTTCCAGCACATGAATGTCAGCCAGGTAAGCCAAAAGTCATTTATCAACTTTTAGCTGAGCAATATTTGAAGAGCTTAAAAAAAGACAAGTATTAAAATGCAGATTGGAACAAGCATGAATGCTTTGATTATTACATGGAGTTCTAGAGTGGAAGGAAGGAGGGGAGCACATCCTGTTTTGAGGTTAGGAAAAGTTGGCAATCTGAATCTGACCCCCACCCTTTTTTGTGAGATCTCTGCATAATAAATTCAACAGAAGAAAGCTTCCATTCTCCTCCAGAAATCCTGTGCAAAGGAGTAAAGAAAAGTGGGTCCTCTACTCCATTTTTTTTTCAGTCATCCACAGGATTTCCAAAAATAATACCTGCCCAGATGTTGAATCAGACTTTCAGTTTATTTGCAGGCAGCAGAATCAGTAGATTTGAAATTAGCTTCAGATGCTGTGAGTGCGGAAACATCACTTCCCTCCAAATTCAACATCTAAAAGTTTTTTGCATTTTTATGCTTATGTAAAAAAAGAAAATTTATAGGCCAAGAATTAATCTATGAGCTCTAAATCAATGCTTCTTTCAATATCAGAACTTCTGGACTCAAAGAAATCTTTAATCATGGTCAAACCTGGGCACTAATTGTACCCAAACATTCCACCTCAGCCACCTGCACTCCTTATTTTACTGAAAAAAAACCCACAAGCAATATTATAGAAGCTACACCTGGTACTAAAAATGACAGACCATCTCAGATACAATAATTAAAAATATATCTGTCATTTTAGGTCAGTTTTTTCTTAGTTCAGTATTGAGATTTATTCTTGACCCTTCCAATCCCACATTTTTTATTTGATTAGCAAATTTAACCTCAAAGTTGGGCAAAAAGATGGAGCCTGTATCTCTAATGCTTGATTCTTACTTTTGGGAACGCCAAAATTCCCCTCAAAACAATAACCAGCCTTTCCACTAGATAGGTATGCTACGTTCCTGCAACATGGGAAAAGTTTGCCTTAGGAAAGTACATTTCGTGGTTCAAACATCTGCTGTTTCTTCTTAGTCAAAGCACATCCAGACCATACAAAAATACAATTGCAGCATATTCTCAAATATCTGGATGCTTCTATTAGAAGAACAGTTTATGTCTGGGAATAGAGGATTTAAAATAAACATGGAGCCAAATCCTAAAGCCTTTAACCTGGGCAAGCTTCCATTCCCTTAAGTACAACAGAGTCAAATTCTTCTGTTTTTGTTAGATTTGTACAGATTTAAATGGATTTACCCACATTTCTTGAATTCAGATCTATTAATCTGAAAGTTAAGACCATCTTCTAGTGAAAATGGAGAAAGAACAATAACCTAGCCCAGGATTATTTCAATATGAAGCATCAGGTCTGCTAACCAAAACAAGGAAAACAATACATTTAAATAGCACTACAATACTGCTATTATTCCAGTTGTCTTGAACCAACCTCTTAGTAACTACTAACAATCCTCTTAAGAACAACTAAAGACAAAGATAATTCTCTGGAATACCAAGAAAGACAATATATCTTTTTAAAATGCTTTAATTATTCGTCTCAACACATAATCCATTTGTCTATAAACCCGGAAAATGACACATGTTAAAATCCATGTCACCATGGACACTTCTTCATGCCCAAGGAGGACTGCCCTCAGGCATGGGGGCATGAAACACATCACCAGAAACATCATCATGCAAAGCAAGCTAGGCAAGAGGAGGTAATTTTACAGTCTGTGTCCGTACAGCTGAAGGAATAATCAAGGAAACCAGACTTTGTACTACTGAGACAGTCCATGGGACTCTGAAGATGCATATGACTACTTTTCAAAGAAACTAAAGCAAAATATTTGGGTGGTTTTTTGGAGGCAGGAGAGTGATACACAGATGCAGAGGATCAAGGTTATAATAAGCAGAAATCAATTCTGAATGCTGCACTTTAGCTATTCCTGGAGCCTTTTTTTTTTTTTTTTTTTTTTTCCTGCCAAATGTTCCTGAAACACAAGCAGCAGTAGCACCAGAAAAAGAAAAAGCCAAAGAATATCTTTCTAATAAAAATAACAATTTTTGTAAAAGTGATACATGTACATATGCTAAATAGACTAAACCAGCGATCCCCTTTGCCATGGTTTAACCCCAGTCAGTAGCTAAGCACCAGAGAGATGCTCAGTCACCACCCCTCCACCCCACACTGGTGAGACAGGGAGAAGAATTGGAAGAAAAGGTAAAAACTGGGGATTGAGACTAGAACATTTTATTAACTGAAATAAAGTAAAATATAGTAGTAATAATAATATATATATATATATATAATACTTGAAAAAAAGTAAAATGCAGTAGCAGCACTAATAATTTTAGGAAAAGAGAAAAAGTAATGAAACCCAAGAAGCACAAGTAATGCACAACACAGTTGCTCAGCATGCACTGACCAATGCCCATTCCATCCCCAAGCAGTGATCGGTGGCTCTCAGCCAGCTCTCCCCAGTTTGTAGACTGAACATGACCTCCCTATGGCACAGAATATCCCTCTGGCTGCTTCAGGACACCTGTCCTGCCCATGTTCCCCACTAGCTTCTTTCTTCACCTGGTCCCTGGCAGAGCACAAGACACTGAAAATACCTGGGGCTTAGAGTAAGCACTACAACCAGAACATCAGTGTGTTACCAACATTGATCTCACACTACATCCAAAACACAGCACTGGGCCAGATGTTAAGAAGAAAACTAACTCTGTCCCAGCTGGAAGCAGGACACCCTATATCTAATCCCTAAGGTATAAGGATATCAGTTATCTCAATATCTGGAGATCAAAAGTTGTCACTTAGCATGTTACAAGTGAAATTTATTCTTCCAACTCTACCTTGTGATACCAAACATGCTGGTTTCCTACCCCCACCTCGGAAAAATTGTCTTTGCAAAACAATTGCACTTTAACACTACAAATTTTGGGTGACAAAAAAGTCATCTCCATTGCTAATCATCTTGTTCTACTTTATTCTTACACAAGCTACTGTAGTTCCAAGGCAATTGCAGCTACTATTCCTCTCAATTTGTTCTCCAGAAAAATACTGAGCTCAAACCACTGGTTTTCTCTTCACAGAACTACCAAGCAAGCATCACGATCTCACAGTACTCAAGTTTTCATAAGCATCTCAAAATCCAAAATAAAAAAAAAAAAAAATACAAGAAACCCTCACAAGAATTCTTCTGAAATATTTATACTGTTTATTCATCAGTACTACATAATACAAACTTGTGACACTGTCTGTGTAATCTTTTCCATCACATTATTTACATTTAAATCTTGCTTTATGCAAGTTGGCATTCAGTTAAAGAGACTCCAATAGCCCTGTGTATTTATCTCTTGTGCCATTGGGCCTGGATATAGCCATGTAGTTTTGGACTGCAAAAATAATAACAAAACACTGGAGGTAGTTCACAGAGCATATTACTGGGGAAAGAAGTTAACTGTCTCTGTCAAGATGAAGAGAGATTAATTGTTTGACTAAGTCAAAGAGGAAGGTTCTATAAAAAGACATCTGAAGGGAAGAGCACACCACGCAGGAAGAGGGAGTGCATCACATACTGGATTACTAAGTGAGTTGACCTCATCTGGATTGAAAAAATAGGTTGTTTTGTTTCTCTTCTTCAGGAACCCCACACCTGAAACCAATACAAGGTGTGCTACTGGTGGACTTAGCACTGTTCAGGAGCCTAGGAATTACATTTGAGCAGATTACTAGAAATTCCATGGCACTGTGTGACTTCCCATTTTGTATAAAATCCCTCAGGAATGTGAAAAAGAAGGTTTATTATCAAGAAAAATCAATTGCTATAGAAAGTTTCACCGCTACATCATGCTTTGGAGCACAACTTGGGCAGCAGGTTTAGCCATAGCACCAAATCATTTTAACCCAAATCAATAAGGAGTGAGAAACTAAAGCTGAATAAAGGACCCAGAGGTCCTTTACCCAGAGCAGTCTGCAAAATGCAGTTGCTGAACTCACGTTAGTGATGACTGATTAACTGAAAAGCAGGTTTATTTTCCAGTTTGTTCAGGCCACTGAACTTCATTAGAAGCATGAAGAAATCAATATCACTTTGTAGTAGTATCTGTTTTAACTAATTGACACCTCCCCAAAAAGAAGAAATTTGGGTTGGAAGATTTCCCAACTGGCTCAGCTGAGGAGAACTTTTTATTTACTAGTGTGATCTTACAGGTCTTCTCTATCTCTGCCTTCTGATTCTGGGGTTAACTAAAAAAGCAAAGATGTAGCAAGTCACCCTAATTCATAGTGAAGAATGTAAGTTGTGACACAATGACAGATAGTTTAATCCCTGCAGGGTGTTAAAACTCAATGGCAAAATACCAAATAGCATGAAGTCATAGATGTTAAGCAATCAGCTACTATTTCTTCTAGTTTGGTCTCAAAATAAAACAAAGACAGGAAGGGGGAAAAAAGGGCACATGAAACAATCTAACTCAAAGCAAAATATTTAAAATTATTTTAAAAACAAGGGATGGCCATTATTGCTTTATAATCTAGTGATACTCTAAAAGAAAACATCACCTCCTCACTTTGGCTCACATGAAAAGAGCAATCCTGCTTCCTGACAGGCTACACACTTCAACTACCCTTGAAAATACATATTTGGAAAACAAACAAAAAAAGGTTATTTATTTGGAATTCTAGGTTAGAATTCAAATTAAATCTTCAAAGTGAGCGTAAGGACACTGAAATCTCTGAAATCCTGGTTTTCTGTTTAAGCAATTAAAAAGATACAGCAACTCACAAGTTCTAATGCCTAAACCTCCCTGTGCACAGAGACACAGTTTTCAGACAAAGCTTCTGTTTGGGCTCATATCTAATTTGTATGATTAGTGCAGTGAATGTATGCATCAATACCTATCTGTATTGTTTTACTGTTTGGGATTTGTTTTACTGGATAGAAACATGCCCCTCACAGAAACACTAACAAGGAGTTTGTCTTTAGATCAATATCTGGATCCATCTGTGGACATTAACTTAAATAAGAATTTGTATCTGCTTATTGGAATTTAATATCAAATTCTGTCTTTGGTAGAAGTGGCATTAAAATCTGATTCATATTGCTCCAGACCTTTTTAAATGAAAATACAAGTCTAAAGTACACTGTCAGATGCATGCCTCCATATTGGTCTCCTTTACTATTAGTATTATTTTACAGTGCTTCCTGCATTTTCTACTTCCTTTTATCTCTGTGAAGTTTTTCTTCATTAATCCTTTTTAAATCAGTGAGTGCAGGTCTTCAGCCACTTTCACCTGAAAAGTCTAATGGAGGCACCCTCTACAAATTTGACAATTTCTCTTACAGGCAACTTTTCAGTTTTCCATTTTAATTCATCAGTTTCACAGCATCCTCTGCTATCGCAGCTCTTTGTTCTTTCTATGCATCTGTGTAAATATAATTACAGATATGGTAACTGAATTCAAGTTTTGGCTGATATTTCAGAAAAACAAAACCAAAACCAACCAAATAAGAAAAAACACCTACCCTCTAATGCATACCACCATGATTTCAGCTACTTCATGCACAAATATTCTCACCTTTTGCTTGTAACCACCTCCACCACTCATTTTCCACAGAAAAAGGTTAGTAATGACCAACCTGTGGCTTCATTAGCTCACACACCTCATGAATAATCCAAGGGCAGCTCCAGGGCTGGAGCTACGTAACAAAACCAAGAGGAAAAAATAATGAACCTGCAGAAGCTCAATGACCTTGGGACACAGGCACACAGTGCCACCCTGGTTGCTTCCTGTCATTGACAAGCCACTGACACCTTCCATGAGCTCACCAGCCCAGGCTGGCTCTATTCCATTACCTATTCAAGAAATGGGCTTCACTGGCTTTCAGCTAAATGAAAATTCCAGTAACAAGTTACATGTCAACTGCCTAATGACAAGAAAACAATAATTTACAAAATGTTGTACAGGGGGAAGACATTTAATCACTCTCTACATAAAAGCAAGAAGTTTTTAAATGTATTTTTAACAGAAAAACACAAGGGAGTTTTGTTCATGTCTTGGAAGTTGACAACAATTTCACCCAAGCCCTCAAATAAATTAGCTAATCTCCATCATTCTAACACTCAAAACAAATATATCCAACATACCAATAAATTATCACTGATTTCCTTCATTTATGTAAATTGTAATAATTTAAACACAACCCGAACTTGAAATTTATTCTAGACTGCATACTCCTTTAGAGAAGAATCTTTAAATCATTCACCCTCTTCACATATGGTTAAAAAAAAAGCAAAGATTCATTCTTAACAGCTTCATAGATATCTTCTTGCTGCATTAATTAATTTGTAAGTTGTTTTGACATGAAAATCTTCTTCTGAAATTAAAATAAATAAATAAATAAGAAAAAAAAGCAATATCAATTTTCTCTCTGTCCAAATTTCAACATGGCTTAAAGAAAGACTTGTGCAGACTTACTGCCCAGAATAATATTGTGAAAATCATGATTAGCATGTTACAAAAATGAAATATTACCCATTATGCGTTTATTTATGAGATTTTTAATTTGCTTCACAAACAGCTTAAAGGGATGGCCATAAGCAAGACAGGAAATACCAAGAATTTCAACCATCATCCACAAGCATGCTAATGTGAAACAGAATTTGTAAGAATACAGAAAACAGTACAAATTAATCTAATTTAGTCCCGTAGCACCAAAATGTAGCCGTATTTGGAAGTGGAAGTAAGTTAAGGTTCTAAGAAAAAATATAAAAACCTGAGACCTATTTCCAAATCACATTCATTTCAACAGGAATCTTTCCAGGACTATCCTGTCTCCTAAAAAACATTAGCACGCAGGTGATATGATATTATGACAATAACACATATTTTGACTCAGAGAAGTTAAGAAAACCTTATTAACACAGATATCATCACTTAATATTGATAATTGCCTTTATCTCTGAAATAGGCATGCATGCAAATTAATTTGTTTCACACAATGATCAGTGCAGCTGAGACAAAGTATTAGAAGCTATTTTTGAGTGAGAACTGCAGTGAAACAGACAACTGTTTTTATTACAGCTTGCCAAACATAAGCTACCTAACTGAAAGATATCAGAAGACATGAGTCTATCCAAGTTTTTCTTCCTACCTGCCTAACTATTCCTCAATTCCTGACCTCACTGATTTTCCCTGCAAGAACTCAGTCCCAAGTTTTAGCTCCTAGAAGGTGACAAAATGTTTAGCAAACTTTCAAAAAAATAATATTAGAAAAAATTACAAAATTAATTCTTGTCTCAGCTCAGTAGTATGAACAGGCCAACCAGAAAATCTCTAGCTAATTTTGCTATCACATGGTGCAAGTATCTGCAATTTTTTGGACCTACACTGGACCTCTTAATGAATCATTGTCATGGTGTAGCTTTACCTTTAAGACAGCTTAGAAAGAGAGGAAGTTGGAGCTGCTGGTGGCTGATGGGAGTTTTTCCTCCTGACCAATTATCAGTCATTTCCAAGAATTGACAGCAGATCTGACCATTAAAAAGTGAATTCAACTTGTAAACACCCCCTTAAGAAGTACAGACAGAGTTCTCTTGCCTTCTTTGGTTTCCGGCTTTTGACAAGGTAACAAGCTCTGTCCTGGCCTCCTTCCCCCCCTCCAGGCCGACAAGGCCGCAGGGAGGGTGGGGGGAGAGAAGCAGAGTCGGTCAGCCGAGCTTGGTTTTCAGTTTGTGCTGCGGGACTGAAACCTGACACTATGAACTCTTACAGCTTTCTAAAGCTTTTGATTCTTTTACTACTTAGATAAATGAACAGATTACTCTTTTTTTTTCTCAGAAAAAGAGAACGAGAGAGACAATTAACATGCAAAAAACATCATAGAACCACTAAAAACAATGAGAGAAAGAGTTAAGTTTAAATAAGAAGGAGAAAATAAGGAGATGCGTACAGCTGAAATATCTTTTTGTAAAAGCTATGGAGATGGGTAATAATAGTTTAAAAGACTCCTTTAATTCATAACTAGAGTATGAGAGGAATAAAGTATTCAAAGTGTAGACTTTTTAAAAAAAAGAGAGAATAATTGTGATACTGTGAGTTGCTGGAGATGGGTAGAGTGAAGATTTTTTGAAGCCTTGAAGAGCAAAGCAAAAGCTGTTTTCCAGGAAGGCTCACAGAGACAGATGAAGAAGACCTCTGCCTTTGAATAACTTATCCTTAAACTAGTATCCCTAGACTCATTTGACCTATGCACACCTCAGAATGATGTGGAATGGGAAGAGTGAACTCTAAAAACTCCATAGATCGGCAAAAAGAGACTTCTGTTTCTCTACAAAGAATGAAAGACTCTAGAAAAAATTGAGACAGTTTTTGACCACCAAAGTTCTAAAGTTTTTTTTTTTGTCTCTATGTTATCATGTGTACAAAAGAATAGTTAAGTGGTGAGAGATAGAAGAGTTTTCTGGAAGTTTATTCTAGTGTTCTTATTCTTGTAGTTTGTTAATAAACTGTTTCTATTCCTTTTAAGTTTTAAGCCTGTTTTGCTCTTGTTCAAATCCATATCTCACAGAAAGAAATAGTAATTTTTTAGTTACTGGTTTTAAACCACAACAATCATCAATGCACTTTGCCACCAAACCCACTGACAACAGTGGGACCTTGCTTAATTATTATGTGCCAGAGACATTTTTCTTGCCCTTCAACCGCAGCTCAGAGAATGAAGAAAAACTAAATCTTCACCAGAGTGTGTGGGGGTGAGATGCCAAGCATCCATGTGTTCTTCCCTGACAAAAGTAAATTTGAGGGCATTCAGAAAATGCTCATTGGAAACACCTGTCCCAATGCTATATCCATCTGCAAATATTTATCCAGTACTTTTATGACATTTGTGCTTGCATACAGAAGGTCTGGAAACAGGCTGAAACACTGACAAGTAAAAATTGAGCAAAAAAAACACAAAAAAAATTGAGAAAAAAAAATGAGCAAAAAAATACTTAGGGGATGTATTTCACTCAAAACCTGCATCATAAAATACTTCTCACAAGTTAAGAATAATCTCTGTTAACCTAGATGACATTACTGCAGTATTTTACAAGGACACACTCCTGAATTATACAAGAGTCCAATCACTGCCTTCTCACTTGGCACATCTAATGTAAAACCTAAACCAAACCCACTTTTCAAATAATGTCCTCTTCCCTCCTCCTTCCTGCTCTCCCCTTCCCAGACACAAACCATTTCTAGTCCAGCTGTACTGGTATCCATCACCTCTGGGCACTCTGGAAAGGAAACAAGCTAGGAGGCCATGAGAAGGAGAGATGGTTACAGCTCTGGTAAGCATTAAAGCCATTATCTGTGGGAAAGTTACACTAGATCCATCGCCTCACTGTCCCACTTGGAAGAGCTAGGACTGCTATCCCTGCCATTTCCACCTCATTCCCTTGTAAAGACAGGTGTGTGCATGAAGATTAAGTGGTAACTGGCGGAAAAGCACCTTTAAGAAAAATCATCATGATTTCTTTATGTGTATAAACCGTTCTGAACCCAAGTCTTCTAAACCAAAATTAAACACAAGGTGTACAAGGGCTTGTAGCATTTATGGAGCTCAGGAAATTCCCAGATTTCCTGAAAATGGTAATGGCCCATGGATATGAGCAGCTTGAAAGCTACAAGGCAAAAAGACCTTCCAACATTCTTCCTGCTCAGTAGTAATGTTAAGAACACTGTAGTAGAAAAGACTATATTTTTTTTCCTACAGTATTTTGGACTTACACAGGCATCTATGGCCTGAGAGAGAACAACCAGTCACAGCTAGGACTACTTTCAAATTTCAGAGAGCTAGAAAAGACAACAGTAAGTGCTCTCAAAAAAAAAACAAAAACCATCAATGGAGTCTACCTTTATATTTATAGACCAGGAAGCTTGCAAGCTTCCCTGAAATTGAGTTTTGCTTGCATCACCCCCCCTCACCATCTTGTCCCTGCTTTCCCTGGATGCCACAGCTGCTTATGCTCTTCTTTTGCACTGCCAAGAAAACCTGCTAATTCTGTCCAGTGAGGTAGAAGAAGTGAAGCATATCCCTGTGGCCCTTACTGAGACACAAGGAAAGGGGGGAAAAAAAAAAAATCTGAATTTCCATAACAGGATGCATGAGAAGCATTGGTTTAAATCAGCTCTCCAATCCCAAAATCTAAGCTCCTTAACCAATACCAACACTTAAGCGGGTGCACATGCTGCCAATGGCCTTCATCTTCAGTATCTGCACAGCTCATTTGTGGCTTCCAATATTTCAAATACCACATTCAGAGTTAGAAGCTCACCATCAAATGGGATCAAATATTACTTTGCGTTAGCATTTTTTAATGAATATTTAAATAAACCCTGAGAAACCAGATCTGAAAATGTAATATAAAAGAAAGCTAGAACTTTAATAAAAACAAGCCATTATTACTAATAAATTATACTCTGAGTTATGTCAGATGGCTGAAAGGCAAACATCTAGATACAAGGATTAATTGTATTTTTCTTAATCTGTAACTTGAGTTAAAAATAAAAGGCTCACCATTATGACTTAAAGTCTTCAGCTGCACTAATACAGCCAAATATTAAAATGAATATGATGCAAAACAGATTTTGAAAAGGATATTAAAAGAATCAGAACTACATTTGAAATCTCATTTGATTTCCCATGCTGACTCTTCAAAAGGTTTGCAAATGCCAATATATAAGTCTTTCTCTGTCCAAAATCTACCTTTTTAATATAAGTCATTAACAAAATTCATTGTGGTGTTTTGCTTTGGTAGATATTTTTAAATAGGTATTTAATAGTTTCTACATAAAATACTGTAACAGATATTCACCGTCAGCCATCTCCAGGACAGCTGTGTTTTTAAAATTAATGTTATTTCAATTTCAATGTTTCTTTCTGGTTAATATAACTGTTGTGAATATGAATATATTCTGATTAATTCTACAGATCTGCATAAAATGGGATGATTTGTAAAACCTCTGCAGTATTATGTTCATGTCTCAAATGACGAGAAGGTCAAAGTATAACATCTATAGAATGTTTGTTACTGATATACACAGGAGACTTACTAGTCAACAATGTAACAAATAACAAGTAATGTGAAAAATAATTAATCATTGACCTTCCTAAATGTCATCAATATTTTCAATAATTTCAACTAATAAAAGTCCTGTTTCAGATTTGTATATTCCCGTAAACATGGCGTAGACATCTGTTCAGAACCACCGAAGATAGTTTCCTTCAGTTTTCTAAATGCCATAACACAAAGAAATGCTCTAATATGGATTTATTCCAATTGATATTAAGATTACAGATGAAAGCACCTTATTTTCACCTGCTCGAAAAACTGTGTTTATAGTTTAATATGCAGAATATTTGCATGCTAAGTATTGTAAATGCTTTGCCCCTCTGTTCCCTAGTTAAACAGGAGATACCTAATTCCTAGACTTATGTTTTATCAGAAACTACTTTTCACGTTCTTTTTGATAGCTTAAGCCTGGAATAATTCAGTTAGACAAAATAATTGCATTTTTTAGTCAATATTTCATGACCTTACCTACCTCTCTAGAAGCAATAATCTGCCCAAAGACACAGAATAATGAATCATTCATACC
The DNA here is from genome assembly GCF_049639895.1 of Pseudopodoces humilis. Lineage (NCBI taxonomy): Eukaryota > Metazoa > Chordata > Aves > Passeriformes > Paridae > Pseudopodoces > Pseudopodoces humilis. The sequence goes on from NC_142200.1 coordinate 51,538,743, forward strand.
TAACTGCAATATGAAAGAGTAGAATATCCTCCTTTAGAAGAAATTAAACCTGATCCTCTAATTTACTTGCTTGGAAAAGATTTAATGTCAAATAAAAGTCATATAGAAGAATTCATTGGGGGATTCACTGAAGATAGAAAAGTGAGGGGGGAAAAGGATGTGAACAATTTTGCCTTGGAAAGTTCACCTCTAGGCTCAGACCTTTTGGACAGATCATAAAGCCTCTTCTGACTGCACTGTACTGATGCCAGGGACCTGGGAATTACTGCAGGTGCCAGGCAAGGGCCTCCCCCTCGCTTCAACACCCTCTTGCTGCCTGAAGATGGGATGGAGAGACATTTTGGGAAGAAGGAGCCTGTGAACTGCAATAGCCTTTGCTATCAAATTATCACTGTCTATTAGGAATGTGCTATTGACGTACTGTAAAACAGCTGAAGCCCTGGCCATTTTCTTGTTCCGTAATGTAGCAAACACATCATTTCAGTCACAACAAGTGGAGCCTGCTTGTAATTAAACTAACATCTGTTGATACTTAATCCACTTACTCAACTTCTAATACATGCAAGCTTTTTGCATTAATCTCTTATCCATAAGGATGTTCTTTGACCTGTGCTTTGGTACTAGGAAGTCAATGTTGACTAATCTTGACTATAACCTTAGACCCCTGTGCTTTGGAAATTAATTTTTGCCCTGAGATTTTCATTCTCCGGTTTAACAAATGATACAAAATTAGAAGTTCACCGTATTTGTAAAGATTTATTTGTTGTCCTATTTCTAATAGAACTATTGCATGCTTCATTTAGTCCACAAGCTACATTTCCTGACTTACAGGGCTCATAAAAAGCAGGGAAATTCAGATTGATAATGATTTATACATTGGGTTTGTATTCTCTTGCGCATTAGCACGTTTTTGTAAATAGGACAGGTGGAAGGAGATAAGAAGCGTTCTGTGTGGATTTTCACAAATTTTATCTTCATGTCTGATAACAGGGGTTCTCTCTTTAGCATCTCCCTACAACACGAGTTTGCCAGAGGACCTTTGCCAGTATGTTTAAGGGCTAAAATTGTTTCTATTTTGGATTTTTGGGGCCTTTATGGTAGGATGGTTAGAAGCTAGGTAAAATGAGAAAAAACAATCATAACAATTTGGGCAATCTTTTGTGGTGCACAAATCCTCTTAGAGGACAGAATCCACCACAACAAGAATTGTCAAAGTACTAACTCAGGATCAATGAAGATTTTTGTAAAATATGCAAAAGATTTCTGAAAAGTTTGGATAGTAGCAAAACTCTTAGCTCTAAGGACATTATCCTCAGTATCCTCAACCTATTCCTGAATTGCAATAAATGGAACATAAGAGTCCACTGTAAACACCAATAGGGTTATATACATCAGAAATCATGAAAAAGGTATTTTGCAACCAAAGGAATGCTAAAAAAAAAGTATTATGCAATTAAGTTGGAAGACCTTTTCATACTCCACTTTTACATGTTAAAGAAAAATGAAAATTCCATTGCTTTTCTTTTTAGCCTTTTTTTTTAATTGCCTTCACTGCATCATGCAGTATAAGGATTACATCACAGGCCCACAGGAAACTATGTAAACAGGTGGGAAGTAGTTTGGAAAAGTCACTAGATTACCTGCACCTGCAAATTATGCTCTGAAAATAAACAGATGGCAATTCAGCTTTTCACTGCTGCCTCCTCCACACCCACCTCCAAGTGCTCTGGTAATGTATCCAACTGAATGTTCGTTCTGCGTCTCTAAGCAGAGAGCTGCAAATAATGGGAAATTTTCTTTAAAACTGGAAAATATGTTAAAGTATTCCACATGAATATCAAGTTTATATGGTCTTAAAATAAGCATAATAAAAAAAGGGACTTAAATAAGAAGAATCATTAATCTTAATGCAAATATTCATGGAAAAATTGGGCCCAAACTAACATAAATTCTTGTTTAGCAATGCATTAGTTAAGAATGTCTGCATTCAGGAGCTTTCAATTAAAGGAAGAGGAATTTAAGATGCCTTATTTAATGAGTTCTGCTCTGTAAATATGATAGAACAAACCAACTCTTGTTTAAGAATGGAGATGCATTTGAAAGAAAAGGTTAAAACATCAGAATTTTTTTTTCAAGACTTTACAATCTTCTTTCTTCTGTTTTCTTTCTTCTGTGAAAGAAATAAATGAAAATTATATTAATGTCATAAGGACTCACTTTCTGATAAACAAACTGGACAGAAATAACACTGAAAATATGGAAGAAGAAGAAAAAAAAACAACTTTCTATTTATTCACTGCACACCAAAGAAAACAAGTAAAAGAAAAATGTCATCAATACTGTAAATTCCTAGGAAGAAAATATTTTAGAATCATTAACTTCATATATTAGCATCTCTTCTATTTTAATACTCCTCATCAAAGTAAAATGGATGGAGCCCTCCTCCCTCCAATGAGACACCTTTGCATTATCTATATGCACAAAGTGGAACTCAGAAAACTATTGGGCTTTTCAAGTCAATTTCTGTTTTCTGCTTCTGAGTGATAATCAATAAACTGAAGCTAACACCAAACAGAATCAAGGTTTGGTGGTCAGCTGTTACCTCTGGCCATTTTATATATATATATATATATATATGTGTGTATGTATATATATGTATATATATATATATATGTATATACTTGAGGCATAGAAATGCTACGAAAAGGCACCATGCCCACCCAAGCAGATTGAAGGGGAGAGCAAATATTTTCACTTGTTCTCTTCAGCAACCCTTGTGGTTGACTTTGAAGCAATCAGACAATATCCAGAGAGAAATACATAAGAATATAGGAGCCCCTCAGTCCTTTACTGCAGCAGGGAAATCCCACCTGCTCTGCACAGAGAGAAATAATTAGTCTGGACTAATGACTTTTTATCATCCATTTCTTTAATTGTTAATGTGGCTAGAAAGGTTTTCTTTTCAGGGGGTTTTCTAATGTAATTCATTCATGCCATCTGTCAGCACCTTCTATTACTTTTAAATGGCAGGGCAAGCTCTCAGCACATCAAGGTGCACAATGTTAGTGCCACCTTTGTTTTGGTTACCCCTGGAGGAGATGGGAGCATGCCAGCCACACAACTCAGCAGGTTAGCAGTGACAGCGAGTAAATAGCTTGCAATTATGTAATGCACATCTGACAGCCCTGCTTGGTGATGCCTTGCTGGTTTTCAGCCACTCTGCAGCAATATATTTCACTGGTATTTTTACTGGCAGCATAATAATTTAAGTCTGGTAAAAAGCTGCTCTGGCAAAAAAAAAGGGGAGACAAGGCTGAATTAACCCATCTATTAACTACATAAATATTAAGAGAAAAAAATCTTCATTGAGCACTAAAGACAAAAAAACAAACAAACAAAAAAACCCCAACAAAATAAGGCACAATAAAATCATGTATACATGGTCCAAGTGGAAATTTAAGAATGTGTTTAACCTGTTTAAACCAAAAGTCTATCCGTGATCCTGGGAGGATTCAAAAATAAAGTTCATTTATTAGGAAAAGATTCTAAACAACTCATCAATCAGTAAAGGGAGCATAAGAAGAGAAGCACAAATATATAGAATAAAGAAAAAATTGTCATCCTTCTGTGGTTTCTATTTAAAAAATATTACAAGCAGCTCCTAAGGCAAGAAAAACAGACATGAAAAGGTATAAGAACTCAGGTTTACCAAAACCAGACCCATATAACAAGGTTCTTAACCGGTCTAGACAATTGCAGCAAGTCTTTGTTTCTATTTCAGCTTTACTAAAGTAACTGATATTTTACATGGGAAACAAATTAAAACAAGGATTAAAATTATAAAATGGAAGTGGCTACAGAAGTGATCTGAGTAATGCTGGAAATACTTTCCAGCTGCAGAAAGATCACCAGCAGAGCTCCTCAAGGACAGGACTTGGCATGGGCCTTACTGTTTTTTTAGTTTACTTGGCAATTAAAATAAGAGTGATAATGAAGCTTGCTAATAACACAGATCAGGGAGCTACACTCAGCACAAAGTAAAATCAGTCTCCCAGAACTGCATGATCCTGAGGACTGAAAGAACAGGAATGCTATTATAATTAGTAACACCAAAAATGAACGAGTCCAACAAAACAAGCTGCTGTAAACATGGCTGAGTGACTATAAACAGTGTTCACTCTATTATCTGATCAAATAAAACCAGTATGGCATTGCTATACTGGAAGAGAGTGTGTAATAAAAGACAACTTCACTGGCACAGGAATTATATCAATCACGGGTAAAATCACATCTAGACAGGAGTGTACCTGTCAATTAAATTATCCTCCTTCAATCCAAGGCAGATAATTAGTGGAAGACCTAGAGTTCAAATTGTTCAGTCAAACAAAAGACAGAGAAAATACCAGGTGTCTGTAAACATGTAAGAGTCCAGAGAGTAAAGACAAGAGTGAATAGATAAAGAAAGTTATTTATATTAAAGAATAGATTTTTGGAACTGCAATCAAAAGGAACAGGTTGGCTATGAAGGAATTTTCACTGGGAGTTAACAGGGTTTTACCCTCGGTCAAGTGATGCAAGGCCTGGAAAAACATTCTCAAGAAACTCAAGAGAAGGGCAAACAAAAGTTTGATTTCTAAGTGGAATTTGGTATGTTTGTGTGGAGACCATATACTGCCTCAGCATGCAAGCAGAACACATTCATGAACCAGAAGGTCTGGAAAGAAACCAGCTGATCTAATTTATTCAGACATACCTGAGGGTGGACAAAGGTGGGGTGTCACTAACTACGTGTTAAGTGCAGTGCTGATGTGTAAGCTCACATATAACAAACAACAGATGACAGACTTTAGGGAACACATGTAGATAGCTAAAGGGGTGAATAGGAGCTTTTTATTTTCTTTTTTTTTTTCTTTTTTAGCAATAAGGTGGGCTGATGTTTTACCACAGAAAAAGTCTCTCTCGAAGTGTAGCAGGTTATGATGGCTCTGTTTATAGTACCTTTGTTTGCAGTAGTTCCTGGCACTTCATGCATTTTTCATAGCTGTTTCTTGTTAATATACGCTGTATTCCTTGGAGTGCCAACAAAAAGGGCACTCAGTTGTTACCAGCCTTCTGTCACTATTTTACCAACAAAACAAGTAGCAAGAACAGCAGCTTCTGACACTCCCACAGGACTGCAACTTATTTGTGGTGAAAGAAACATGACAACTGTATCACAAAAGAACAGATGCAACAAAATACAACTTTCAGCCTACTCACTGAGCCACTGATAACCACAAAGGTTTCCAAAACCAGATTTCCTTACTTGTGCACACAAAAATACGAGCAGCTCTGTGCCTATCCCTTAACACATATTAACACCTTGTCTCCACGAGCAAAACCACCCCACACAAGCAAATGCTGGTCTGTATACGTGTTTATTGTTTTGCATATAAAAAACTGGTATTTTCAGAAGCAAGAATTGAAAAATTGATACAGCAGTTCAGTAGGCACCCTGACCCTGTAGACAGTTTATTATGAGGCATGCAAATCTGAGGATGCATTACACCATTTACATAAATCCTTCCCTATCAAAGCTTTGTTCCTTCTTCCTGCCAAATCAATAAACGGCCTCTGCTCCACTTAGCAACTCCTCTCATGCACTCACTTTCATGTGCTCTCTCTCAACTCATATAAATGCAAATTTTTCCTCCACATACACCTGGCCCCAGACTATACACTTTTCATGTCATCACAGAGGGGCTAAATTCTTCCTTCCTTTCGCAGGCTACAGCCTTCTACACCAGAAAAAGAGTAACAGCCAGCAAGTCTAGTGTCAGGTACCCAGGACCAACTCAGATTGCATCAGATACATGATTCAGTATTTTCTAAAATTTAAGGTGATTTTTTTTATTTTTGCTGCTGAGCTATGTTTGGCTTAGACGTAAATTCAGTTTGAGGTTCTGCGTGTACCAAATCAAAGCAACATGTTTACAAAAAGCTATTCTAATCAGCCCACGCTAGCATTCAAAATTCTTAGATGAGTACAGCTACAAAGGAAAAAAAGATTTTTAAAAAAACCCCACAACAATTTCTAGCAAAGAGTCAGCTTCCCAGTGGGGACAAGGCTAAGGAGTCCCAAGAGTATTGCAGCCATAGCTGCAACAGTTTATCTCATTTCAGTATTTCACAGCTGTCCAGATAAACACGTTCCATTTTTTCAAAAACAGACTCAGTGCAAATAAGTGTTTAAAAATTCTGCAGGTTTTCCCCTTTCCTGTGATCACTGAGACAAATCCATCTTTTTTTAAAAATCCATTTTGCCTTAAAAATGTTCATATTTAAATTAAAAAAACACCTAGAAATAAGAAGGAAAAGTTAAGTTGCTACTTTGAAATACTATTAAAGAATCTTCATAATACAACATACAAAGTGAAACAGAAGACCCCAGAAACAAGGAAGTTTTCTCCCTCTGAACAAGAAAATGTCAATATATTGGTTTCCAAATTTAAAAAAAAATCTTTAATAAAGTAACTTTCAGGCATGTACAGTATTTTATTAAGTATAAACTAATATAGTTATATATTATGAAACACAGAACAGACACACTTGTGTGAATCCTTTAGATTGGTGTATGACAACACCATGTAATTTTTTTTACATGCCCTGCAAGAAGAAACTTAAAGACCTAATTGCTGCATTCATGCCATATCACAGCCCAGTGAGACATGAAATGACCCAAATATTCCCAAAACAATATGCCCAAGAAAAATCAAATTTCCTGAAAAATACAAGAATGCAGTCAATTTACAAGAAGTTTTTCTATGCAGTTATGAAATTGTTTTTCCTTTTAAAGCTGTTAGAAAGCATAAGAAAGAGCACATTTCTCTTAAAGTAAAAAAAATAATAAAATTCAGAAACATAAGACACAGCTGAGCAGTCTCCTCCTGGGTAAATGAACCACTGAACACCACGACTGGGGCTGACTGGCCACGGTTTTAATGAATCAGAGAGCCTCTGACTCATAAAATGAGAATGTATTTTACACTGGCTGAGCGCCTAACTCAGAGCTCACTGCACCCTTGGGTTCACTGTGAAGTACAGTTAGAGATGGAAGGACAGGACACCACCACTGCCCTAAGATGCAAACCATGAAAACTCCACAGCAGCCATGCACAAGCGGTGACAGAGGAAGCAGGAGGTGGTGGAGCCAGCTGAGAATTCTTTGCTGAGAATGTGGCAGGGGTTGTTGTGCCTCTGACGTCCAGCACAAGCCCAGGATTGGCAGGAAGGAAGCTTCTCTGTGCTGCACACCAGCATCCCCAAGGACCCCGGGGCTGCAGAGCCAGGGGAAGCTCTCTGCTTCAGGACAGCCAATTCCTACCTCTGCTGAGCTGATACCCACGCATATCATCTGCAGAAGTGCTCAGCCTCAGGCACAAAGTCCCTGTGTCAGCTGAGGGACTCATTCTCAAGACGCTCTTGCTGGGGGCAGCCGCACAGCCACCGCACTAGGTACAATGATGGGTCCATGTCTCAGGGACTGCATGCAGCCCAGCGTGGAAGCACAAGGTGGTCTGAGTCAGGCAGTTGCTCTACTTTGCTTTTTAGCAACTCACACCATTATTGGTCAAATTCTGAGAAGCCAGTCCTAGACTTTCACAGTTATTTCTTTACTCTCTACCATTCACCACAGTGACAATCCCATGCCAAGAGAAGGGTGAGGAAGAAGGATGGCAGCAGGAAAGCAGATAATTGAGCATCTCAGAGTCCAAAGAACACACAATGGGAAGAAGAGCAAGGATGAGGAGTAACTTCTAGGGGGAAACAAAAAATGCACTAGCACAATAATTTGTTTGGGTGGGGATTTTGTTCTTCTGATTTTAATGCAAATCAGAATCAGCAGATTCCCAAAGTAGGCGAGTCTCTACCTTGGCCAAGTTGCAACAGGTAATATTTATCACAGATCCTTCCACAATTTCACTCATCTCTGGAAAAGTACATTAAACCACGCAAGAGGCAGACATTCACAAAAGTAGATCACTATCTCCACAGTAACACCCTTCACCCCTTGAAATTAAAAAAAAAAAAAAAACAAAACAAGCCAAAAATACCAAATTGTGTTCTGGAATGTGTATTCATCACCACTCCCTCTTTTCAGCACTACCTCATATTTGTCACTTTTGATGTCTCTTCTTGTGTGCCTAGTCACCTTCCCAAAGGTGCTCTGAAAGACGGACAAAATAATCTGTCTCTCCTCTGAACTTCCACTTCTGTTTTCACTGCCTGTTAGATGTAATCTTTAATTCTCTATTTCTGTATCCCTTAATTCAGTGTTTTATGGAAGTCCTGTCACCCCTTTCCCTGTAATTTCTAGAATTCACACATTCTTGCTGGCCACTACAGCTAATGTATTTTCTACTGACAAAGTTATTTGCTGTTTTTATTATCACTCTGCCAGCTGGCCTAGCTGGCTATCTTCTTCAACTTCCCATTTCTCTTCCAAACACCATTAATCTCTTTGAACTCATCTGCTCATTTCCCTATTTCTCAAAAGGGGCAATGATTTTTCTGCCCTTTCCTATGGAAACCTCCTACCCCATCTCCCACTCTACTAACATCTTCCTTATTCTCTGTACTCTCAGCCCTCATGCTCCATTTGCCTGCTCTCCTGGTCTTTGCTTTAACTACCCTTATCCACCTGCCTTCAAATACTTCATAGACTGGGGCTTAAAATAACCTGAAATACCAAATCCCCCTACAATCACATTATTATATAATTATCTTCCTCATTAATTGTTTTGTCCTGTGACATTCAGCAGGCCAGTAAATTACACTTCATTTGTATTTCTTCAGTTGTAATTCAGTTTGCTTCCAATAAGGGTGACTGTTCTTCTGGAGTCACACCAGTGCAATCCCTACAAACCATGAACCATGACTCGTTCTTCCAGGAAAATGACAAGCTCAGAATCAGACCAGCTCCCACATGAGGACACGTGGTTTCTAAAGAAGAAACCACTATGGGTTTGCATAGCCTGGTTTTGGTAGCAGGGGGGCTACAGGTTGCTCCTGTGAGAAGCTGCTAGAAGCTTCCACCATGTCCAGCAGAGCCAATCACTGGTGGCTCCAAAGACAGACATGCTGCTGGCCAAGGCTGAGCCAGTAGAAATAGTGGTAACACCTTTATGAGAGAAGAGCAGAGTGAGAACAACTCTGCAGGTACCAAGGTAAGTACAGGAGGAGGGAGAGGAGCTCCAAATCCTAGAGCTCAGATTCCCCTGCAGCATGTGGTGATGATCACAGTGAAGCAGCTCTGCCCCTGCAGCCCATGGATATCCACAGGGATGCAGAGATCCACCTGCAGCCCATGGAGGAGCCTGCACCCATGGGAGGATGCCTGGGAAGAGGCTGTGACCTTGTGGCAGACCTGTGGAGAGAGGGGCCCTGCTCCCAGACTGGAGCAGCCTGTCCTTGGAGGACTTCATGGAAGAGCAATCCACAGTGCAGCAGCTTCAGGGGGACCAGTGCCCATGGGAGGGACTCACATTGCAGCAGTTCACAGAGAGCTGTTGCTCATGAGAAAGAGCCAGGCCAAAGAAGTTCATGGAGAACTATCTCCCCTGGGAGGGACCCCACGGTACAGCAGGGGAATGACTCCTCTCCCTGAGCAGCAGAAGAAACCATGGGTGATGAAGTGACCATAACCACTATTCCCCATCTCTCTGCATCATTGGTGGCAGGGTGTAGAAGAAAGCAGGGGTGGGGGGAAGGTGTTTTTAAGTGTTTATTTTACTTCTTTTTTGCTCTGATTTTGTTAGTAATAAATTCAATTCATATCCCCAAGCTGAGTCTGTTTTTCCCTTGATGGTATTTGATGAGTGATCTCTCCCAGTCCTTATCTTAACCCATGAGCCCTTCATTAAATTTTCTCTCCTCTGTCCAGCTGTGGAGGGGAGTGAGAGAGCATCTTTTTGTGGCTGCCTGGAATCCAGCCAGCATCAACCCACTAAAGTCTTTCTTGCTGTAAAATGTGGGCAGTATTTTACTGTGGGCTAGGGAAATCTGTTTATCTCTTGCTAGAAGAATTTAAATACACCCACCAGCTACTTCATATATACTTTCAAATGCCTCCTTTGTGTGTTCACATACCCTCCTAGTCATACAAAAAAGAAATCTGTTCCCACCACTATGCCTGAATTTTTAACATTCTACTGTCTCTCAGACTTGTTCCAGGGATATGATTTTCATACTTTTTCACCTGGAAGGATAACACAGGGTAAAATTCCTCCACCTACCAATTCTAGTAATGGAGGAATGTCGTGGTTTTAAACCAATAACTAAGAAAATTACTTATTTCTTGCTGTGAGATATGGATTAGAACAAGAGCAAAACAGGCATAAAACTTAAAAGAAAAAAAAAAGAAAGTTTATTGACAAACTACAATAATAAGAACACCAGAATAAACTTCCAGAGAAACCTTTTCATCCCCTGTCTACCCACTATTCCCTTGTTCACATGACAAAAGAGACAAAAACTTTGGAACTTTGATGGTTAAAACAGTCCCAATTCTTGCTACAGTCTTTTCACCAGTCTTTATAGAGAAACAGAAGTTTCTTCCTGTTAATTTATGGAGTTTCTCACAAGAAAAACTATTTTTGTTATAGCTTTCCATTGCCCTAATGTTAGCTGCCCAGAGCTGCTATTATTAGAGCCCACTCCTCCCATTTTCACATCACTCTGAGGTGTGTATGGGCCATGAGACTAGGGATGGGATTTTTAAGGATAAGTTATTCAAAGGCAAAAAGTCTTCTTCATCTGTTTCTGTGAGCTTCACTAGAAAACAATTTTCTCATTGCCTCTCAAGGCTTCAAATCTTCCAGCACTTCACTGTACCATAATTACTCTACTTTTTACTCAAAATTTACACTTTGAACACTCTATTCCTCCCTATTTACTGTCATGAATTAAAGGAGTGTTTTCAAGACCTTATTGTCCATTTCCATAGTTTTAACAGAAATATATTTCAGCTTAATTAAAGCATCTTCTTAATTCTCTACCTTTTCTGAAGCTTCTTTTCTTTCCTGTCACTGGTAGTTTATAAAGTCTCTTTTCATGTTGATCACTCGCTTTTTCTCTCTCTGGATAAAAAGATTAATCCGCAAGTCTCATCTGGGTAATGAAAGAGTTAAAATCTTGCCCAGGCTGTTGTAGGTAGTTCTGTGGCCTCGGCCGGTGCAGGAGCTGGAGCCGTCTGCGATGGAAAGTTCCTCATGGCTGCTCTGGAGAGTGTAGTCGCCGCCCCAGGCCACTGCAGGTCTAGAGCCTCTCTCTTTCTTCTCTCAGCAGTTTCTAGTGAATTTAGTTACAGCAAAAAACCTGCAGCCGAGCCAGAGATCGGCTCGGCCCAGCCCGGCCAGAGCCCGGAGAAAACCTTCCGCAGGGCCCGCATCTCCCGGCCGGGAGACGCTGGGCCCAGCCCAGTCCCCGCCCGGCCGCATGGCCTGGGCAGGGAACGGGAGGCCTGGAGCTCTGCCGCCCTTCCCAGCCAGGAAAACAAAGAGAACCGAGAGAGCTCTGGTTTTACACTTTAAGGTAGGGTTCACAAGTTGATCCCACTTTTCAATGGCCTAAACTGCTGTCAATTCTCAGCAATGACCGATAATTGGTCAGGAGAAAAGACTCCAGGCAGTTCCCAGCAACTTAAACTTTCTTAAAGGTAAAGTAACTCCATGACAAGGAATCATTAATTTATACCTCTGCTCCAGATTTATAGCATTTACTACAAAAGGAAATCAGATCATGTAGTAAACTAGATACAGCTACCCTCTCACGTTTGTGCCAGCTGATTTACTTCACTACACATTAAGGAATTCGGTAATGCCATGAAGACAACATAATCAGCAATAATCCATTACTACTGCACAGAAAATAAAACAAGATTTCCCTCTGCAAAATTTTGTGCTTTATAAGAGAACCATCATCCCAGCCAATAAACTAGGCAGTTTAACTGGTGTCGTCTGCACAGACACTATTTAAACCAACAAAGAAACTGAAAACCTTTCTGAAATCTTTTAACAGACAAAGTCATTTACAATGATTTTCAATAAAATCAAAGTTACTATAAGAGAGATCTTCAGAAAGAAACACACATTAAGCCACATGTATGTTTTTAGCAAACATTGGAAGTCTGGGAAGATACAATGCCTGATTATACTGAACATTGGTGAAAGATGCCATTATTTTCTGTTATTCTGTCTTTGACACACAACCCAGCAGATGTTTTCAGCAGTGTTGGTCATGTTCTGAACCATGCAAACCATTTGCACAGCTTTCTGGATTTGACTATGGTAAACTTATATCACCCACTGAACATTTTTATTCTCTTTATGGTTTTTACTAGCTTGTTTCTCATAGCTCTTTCACAGGATCTTTGGATTTTCTAGCGCATCCTTTCACAGAGACCCTTTGAATGCTTAATGCTTTCATTTCCACTCCCTAGGAAGCCAGCAAAAACTTTGATCATGTTGTTCAGTCTCATCCATGTGTCTTACACAGGTACCTAATGAAATAAAATTGTTACCATTGTCCCATGATTCATATTCACGCCTAATTTATACAGTTAAGTTTTTTCAGATTATTTTTCTTTTGGTTATAACCCGAATTTCAGATTTTTTAGAACACTGAAAATAACTGCTTTCAAGTTAACAGAACACCATCATATATCTAAGAAATGTATTTGGGGCTAAGTCTGACTTTTTCCCCTGCCTATTAAATACTGGCAAAGGATTCTGACTTCTCTTACAGGCTCATCGTTTAAATTATTAGGATGTAATTGTTTAACATTACCACTTTCAGCAATTCTGACTCAAAGAAACCATCATACCATATCTTTGCTATAATTATTTATAAATTATAAGATATTTCAGGTAGCACTACCCATTCTATATTTGACTAACATTATTTCCAATATAGGAAGACAGATGATTACTGTGGGATGCTGACCACTCAAAACTCACAAGAAATCAATGCAAGGTACAAAGATTCAAATACTACAAGGTCATTTGTGTCAGAAAGAGTGTGGCCAGCAGGACCAGGGCAGTGATTGTCCCCCTGTACTCGGCAGTAGTGAGATCACGCCTTGAATCCTGTATTCAGTTTTGGACCCCTCACTGCAAGAAGGACATTGAGGTGCTGGAATGTGTCCAGAGAAAGGCAGTGGGGTAGGTGAAGGGTCTTACAAGTTGCAGCTGAGGGAGCTGGGGTTGTTCAGCCTGGAGAAAAGGACACTGAGGAGACCTTACAAGTCTCCACACCTACCTCGAAGGACATGGTGGCAATATGGGTGTCAGTCTCTTTTCCCAGGTAACAAGTGACAGGACAATAGGAAATGGTCTCAAGTCACACAAGGGGAGGTTTAGCTTGGATATTGGGAAACATTTCTTCAGTGAAAGGGTTGTCCAGTGGTAAAGTCACCATGCCTGGGGGTATTTTAAAATCGTGTAGATGTGGTGGTCAGGGACATGGTTTAGTGGTGGCAGTGCCGGGTCAACAGCATTATAAAGGATCTATTCCAACCTAAATTATTCTATTCTATCCTACAACATACTGCCTCTATATTATTAGTCATGACCTCTTAGAAGCAATCTAAATATATAATGAGCTTAATTTTACCATAACACGAAACTGACAGGGAGCCAGGGTGAACTGCCATGAAATATGCAATCTTTGCATAGTTTCTTTTCGCAAGAAAAGTGCAAAGGACAATATTAAATGATGGAGGCAATTTGTTTGTGGTTTTTTATCAGAACGCTCAACATCCACGAGGGACGTGAATCTGGTTTTCAGACAGCAGCAATTAAAACAAAACAAGAAAAAAACCCCACTAGCAGCAAAGGCTACTTTGACAGACTAAAGAATCTTTTTCCCATGTTCATGAGAAGAAAAAAATTATGTTACTGCTTGTAGCAGGAGCCTTTGAAAGGCAATGTTTTCTGCCAGGATTTTGAAAAAACCAGCATGAAACAAGCAAGTTTAATGTGCTGACAACAACTCTGTGAATGACATTGATCATATCTCTACCTACAGTTTTGACTAACCACTTCATGAAAGACATTCTCCTTCTCTTGTGCCCAAACTTTCTTAATGCCTCCTTCCCCACTGTTTGTGCATGCCCACGACATCATTAATTTATTGACATCATTTGTGGTCTTACACTAACCAGATGGCTGACTTTGAGGTTGAATCTCAGATTATTTCTTATTTTAAGTGTAAGGCACAGTCTAATTAGATACAAACATACCTCAGTATTGAAAAGAATGACAAGCTGATTATTAGTTATCTGAAGTTCAACAGCAGTTTCTTTCTAATTTGGTGTTACATCTTCTCTGGTTTACTCAGCTTTGTGAGGATGGTGTGTTATATGTTATCTAATTCATGGAATTCAGACACTGGCATTTTCAAATAACCTTCTGGCCCTGGCAGCACTTGTTCTTGGACAATTGCCTTGGGAATCTTTATGGTGCTTAAAAAATAAAATTTAAAAAATATATATTTGCAGCATGCACAAAAGAATCAGCTGACCTGAAATGTGAGATTTTAAAATCAATTAAGCAACAAATTCCTGCTATCAACATCAACATATCAAAAAATACAACTGTATCAATTCTTGTAAAAAATGTTACTAATACATTTATTGCCTGAGTCCATTTAATATTCACTACCTCAAGGAAAAAAGAAAATAGTGTATGTTTACCTTGACTTATCTTGCTGCCTTTTAACAGTAATGTGAATTTTTCAAACGCTATTCTGTAACATGCTCATCCTCCCCACCTTTGGAACATTTGACTCACTCCTTATGCACAGACATGGGATGCAAACAGGAAACTTCCTGAGTCTGATTTGCAAAAACGATGGGTACCTCCAAGCAAGCATGATGCAGTAAATTTCAGTAAATTCAGTAAATTACATGGAGTCTAACAATTCTGAGGTTCAGGCCCATCTTCCTTAATTTTTTGGTGTTTTTCATTTCTCACACACTCCTTGCTAGAATATCAGAAATATGTGAACATTTTGGTTACACAATCTTTATGAAACTTTAAAGCTAAAATTACCAGTATCTTTAAAACATTTTTTTTTTAAAATACACACTATTTTGATATTACCCTGCTGATATAAACTTACTTTTTCAATGTCTTATATTTATAAAAGAAGATGATCTCACAATAAAACACCAGTCTGAGCAACAGATGACATAGTGCATCTTTTATATGCAGTACTACATGGGGGGTGGTGTTAATCTTTCAAAGAAAGGAAAGGGCAACAAATACAGACAGTGGAAAATGCAAATTTGAAAGAAGACTGGACACAAAAGCTACAGGAAGGCTTGAGTATATTTCCCACAACTACAACAGCATAAAGAGCCCTCAGAAAAGTCATCTGGGGAGCTACAAGTACACTAATTATTGTTTTCTATGTTTTAATCATCTGGCACCCAAGGACACATCCCTGCAGGACAAGAGAAGAAAACAGTGGTTGGATGTAACTTGGAATCAATAACTTGCCTTTTATCAAATGCTACATGCCACAAACAGTTCAACTTTTCATACGGTTAAACTGTAACTCCTCCCATGTTTCTCGTAGAATGAAAGAGGCTAAGGAAGGGAATTTCCAATTTACAGTGGGCTGACCCTCTAAAAACAGCACAGTCAACTGAATACTACAGTCAAAGAAATCAATAATAAATCTTGTCGTTTTCAGGGAACAAAAAAATGAAAACAATTCCTTCTGCTGGATTTATAGAACTCAGCACAACAGATTCTTTGAATGATCAGCACCAAGTGTTTCATATGGCCAAAACACAAGCCAGTTTTTCAAATACTTGTTTCAAAATTGCAACCCAACAGTAAAATAACTACTGCTAAAAGTAATTTGTCAGTTCTACATGAGACGGAGGTCATGTAGGAGAAAAGAATGCAATAAAGAAACATGCAGAGCTGATTTTTTCCTGTGGTTTTAAAACAAATTAGCTGTCAAAGATATGCAGAATAACAAGAAATACTGACTAATTAAAAATATTCAAGTATGTGAACATGATTGCTGGGAAAATAATGCCAATAATTTACTGGCTAGTTAGCTCCTTAGAACCGCCAGCTTTGGACAGTTCTTGAAGTTGGGAATAAACTTTGTAGGTCTTGTATTAATTCATCATTCCATTCATTGCAAGTCAGTGACTGATGATGGTGCCAATGTTACAGAATAACATTCATTAATAATCAGCACTTTCAGATGAGAAACCCAAGTTTAACTTTTCTGAGCTTTTGGGTGCGTTTTGTATGCACCCAAACACAGTAAATCAAACATGCTCTGCAGATACAGGTTGTAATTAATTTATTTATTTTAAAACCAAGAATGGAAATCTGCACTCTCATGAGATTTGAGGTACCAGTGAGTTTACACAAAGACTGAGGAAACAACTCCTCCCAGCAGGACTTCCAAGAGCTGCTGCTACACAGTTTAGGATCAAAACTCAAAAGCCACAAGTAGAACATCTTTAAGAACATACTGAGGCATCTACCTTCATGAGAGGAGAGAGAGTTTAGGATTTACTGCAAAGACTTAATGCTTAGGTTCTTAAATGAAAAATGAGGAAGAAAAATTCCTACAAGTTCTGCCTGGGTAGCAATGCTGACTGTTTAGCTATAATATCCAAACATCAATTTATTTTTACTTGCAAGCCTTTGATCACAGTTTGAAAGTTCAGGGCTGTTTTTTGGGGTGGCTTTTTGTTCGGTTTGGTTTTTCTCTTTTAAGGAACAATAAAAATGTTTGTCACACTCAAACAAGGTCAAAAAGTTCCCAATCCAGTGTTCCATGGGATATTCAACGTAAGCCCCTGTGTTGTATCAAGTACAGCATAGACAACAGAAGGAATTACTCCCTTTCTTCAGCTTTCATTAAACCACATACAATTTTGGCCCCTCTCAGGAAAAGAAATATATTGATAAACTTCAAAAAATCCAGGGGAGGGTCAAAAAGGCAGTGGAGGCTGAGGGACCCAGGCTCATTCAGCTCCAAGACAAGGCAGTTTTGTGGTCACTTCACAGCAGCCTCCTGACTGGAGGGGAAGTTATAGAAAAGATAGCACCAGGCTGTTTACAAAGGTGCCTACTGAGATACAGTGGCTGAAAATGGAAGTTGGGGGATATAAGAGACAAAGGGAAATAAATTAAATGAAACTGCAATGACTGTGAGATTAACTAAGCACTGCAAAAGGCTGTAGACCTCCGTTCTCAGAGATTTTCAACGACCAGTAGGAAAAAGCCCCGAGCAATCAGTTAAATTCAGCATTGCATTAAGCTGGAGATTGGAAAGGAGATCTCCAGAGGTGCCTCCCAGCCTGGGATGCTGTGAGGAGGGAAACAGAAAGGCTGACCAACGTCCCTGCTGTAACTACCCCAGAAACCTGGCCCAGGGGTTGGCAGGGGTGTGGCCAACCTCATCTGCTTCAAAAGAAAGCATGAGAAAGCCAAACCAAACAACTACAGAATTATTTGCCCCACAGGAGAACATTATTCTTTCTCCTCCAAACAGAGGCTCACTCCAGTGACTTGGCTAGCTCATTCTTTATGTTCTTGCCTTTTTTTTAACAACTTCTATATTCTTATTTCTAAGTATTTCAACAACAACTAACGCATTAATTATGCAGGCAGGATACTCTGGTAATGAGACCTCCTTGTTCCTTCCAGTTTGCAATATTGTGTAGCACTGGAACAATCTTCCTGTGATTCCATTCCAAGAGCAACAGGAAACAGCAAACTCCACAGGGGGAAGAAACAAACGGAACTCCCCCAAATACAGTAACAGTAAATATAGGCAGGAAATAACCTGATAGTCTTCTTCTGCAATTCTAGAACTCCAGCTGCTTCATCCTCTGGGGCACAATAATGACCACTTGAGACCTTCTGCCATTTCCTTACTGCTGCCAGTATGCCTCACCCAGCAGCCAAGTTGTAGGAAACAAGATTTGTGTATTGCCTCTTTTCTCTGTTTTAACATGGACTTCTCTAAAGGTAAGGGTGAACTTAAATTACTAGGTTAACCCTGATTTCTATCCTCCAAACAGCATAGTGGGATTGTCTTGTACCCCTCAGTCTGTCTACATGCTGTGATAAAAATGTAGGCATCATAAGAGGCTAATTGAGGCTGCCAAAAGTTGACAGTGGCTTATTTCACATAAAGTTATTGTATCTCTAAGCAATTTATGCCTATGCCCACTGTGGTACGACAAACTGCAAGGATATTTTCTTAAGCACACATAAAATGAGTATGTTTTCTTATGTTTTCAGCAAACTAACAAGAAAAATATTTGTCAAGGTCTTCAAGCAACTGTGAAGCTTTACATGCAGAGGGCAATGAAAAGCTGCAAGGAACAGGCCATGTTTGTGTACACCAACAGCATCATGATGGAATCCATTCACTCAGTTCAATAAAAACAAATGGCTAACAAGATAAACACTACAAGGTTAGAGAACACATGATAACAAAGTATATATAAAGGTTTATAAGAAGAGTAGTGAAAATGATGAACTATAGATATTCCAGTTGAAACATTTTCACAAATAGACACAGTGTTTGTGTCTATTTGTGACAATAGACACAACTGGTTTGTTGGGGGTGTTGCCCAATTATACTCTGAAATGACAGAAGAAAGTCATAAATTTGATTATCTTTACCAGATGCTTTGTTTTTAAGAACATAGCAAAGACACTTTATTTCAAGCAATTTTTTTAAAAGCTGGTTATTGATTTCCTTTCAATTTTGAGAAAATAAGATATGGAAGTAGTGGGTTTTGTTTACATAGCACTATACTGCAAATACACATGCCCCACATTAAGCTCACAAACAAGATTTGGGTCATACTTCACAGATCTTTATTCTCCAAATTAGTTATTTGACATGTTAAATGTCTAGAGAAGAAAGAAGGAGGAGGAGGAGCAGAAAGGAGAAGAATCAAAACAACTATGCAGCTTTTCTAGCTGATAATACAGTTATCACAACAGAATTTCTTTGGCCAACAGCACTACAACCTGAAGAAATCAATTTTATAATTTAGCATGCAGAAAAGGCAGAAATATTTCTCTATGACTTTCTATACAGAATTACACATTTACTGCTCCCAAAGAAAGCACTGATGGTGTCAATGAGGCATGCAAAACCAAAGAAAATAATTGCAATTCTATTCTTGCAACTGGAAGAGCCCTTCAAAATACATGCACCAGAAAGTCTGGTCTTTGACAAAGTTTTGAAGGGTTAAAATATGTAGTTTCTTTTAAGTTTTTCTTCGTAGAATTGTATTTAAGTAGGTAACTGTGTCAAAAAATCACGGTGTTATTAAGGAATGTAATAGGGCAGGTTTTTAAAATTCTAAGCACAGAGTGAAAGAGCAATGAATTGAAACATGTTTTTGAATACTGCTTTAAACAATATTGTCATTGATGACAACATGATCTAATATTTATTTATGGTCATAAAAGTTTTCTGCATACATCAGGATTTGCAGAGACAAATATCCCTCACTTTCCTTTGGCTTACGAATTTATCTATTCTCAGTGACCAGGAAACTGTGATTCTGAAAGGTGCTATAAAAAGCCACAAATATAACCAGGGAAGAAAAGCACAACAGAAACAGATGTAGCCTCTATGCAGCCATTTTGCATGTTCCAGACTTTTCCCTATATGTGAGAATGCAATGAAATGAAATTCGAAGTGTCACTGTACTTGTTGTTGTTTGTTGTACTTGTACTTGTTTGCTAGATTTCCTTGACAAGCAAATCAACATCATCAGAGATGTGTAATGCTGTAATCAGCATCACCTTTTACAGCTGGAGATTTATCAATTTGGATAAAGGCCTACTATCAGACTGCAAAAGTGGGGAGGTTACACTGGCTGCCCAGTATGTTTCATTGATCATTCCTTTCTGAGCCTTTGCAACCTCAATCTGCACTTAAAAAAAGCTAAACTAAAGTAAACATATACAGACAACCTGGAATACATGACTGCTAGAAAAAGCAGTTTAGTGTTCCTCAAATTACCTAGGAGCTAATTTTTTTAATAGCACATTTTTAACCCAAAAAAAACCAACAAAAAAACCCCAGAAAAATCCAACAAACATACAGTTTATTGTGTGGCATTAGCACAAGTAGGAAAAAGACAGCACTTGTTTTTGTTTAACATCTCTTACCACAAAGTGTTTGGCATGCTTCAGCACAATAAGAGTCCAGAACACACCCCCTTAACTGTTCAGGAAATCATTTCCAGTCACCTATGCAACTTCTGATCAAGGGACAGAACTGGTCCCCTCTTGAAAACCACTTGGTACTTCAATTTTAACTGATGGTTCTGTCAAGCTGTATTAAGTAATTAGTGGCTTGGAAACAGTAGACAGTGTATGTAATGTCTGGAGTCCCAGGCTTTAGAATACTTTGCCCAAAAGGGAGAAATTAGTGCATCACTCACAAACACATAGTCACTTTAAGTTTGACTTCCTTTATAAAACACCTTCCAAACTAAAAACTACCTGAAGGAATTCAGAGAAGAGCTACACTGTGCTGTCTATACAAGTTTGTAAAGGCACCCTGTCCTGAAACTCATTTCTTCTGGGGAAGGCAGATTTATACAATCCTCATCCCTTTCTCTTCAGAACTGGACAATTGATAGGAAACTCAGAGCTGTTAATGTCTACAGTTAATCTTAATGGTTGCTTTTATGCTTGCAAATGTTATTCTAAAGTGTTAGAGTAAATAGAACACTACACTGTTGTTGATTTTAGTGATTACACATACTTTCTCCCATCCAAAGGATTATTTACTAAGGCAACAAACTCAAAATGAATTAAAAAGTACTCCTTTTTACTCATGGTGGAATTCACCCATGGAATTCATTGCCACAGGATATTATCAAAGCTAACACTGCAGGTCAGAATTAATGATATAAGAGAAATTAAAATGCAGAACAGTGACCTTAATGGGACATTCAGGTTTTACAACTGCCTACTTAATATAGGAAATAGGTAAGACCCTCAGGAAAAAAGAAGTGCATTAATACAACCACATCCTGAACACAGTGCATCAGAGGATATACTTCTAACAAACACACCAAAACAGCTGATTTATCTACAAAATAACTCCTAGTATTCAGTAAAAGAATGAGAGGGCTCCCTCACTCATATTCCTGGCAGCAAACACTGCATTCTCTCTGAAAACTTACCTACACACTACCAGCTTCTGACATGCTTAGTTTCAGAGACTGAAAAGTTTCAAAGACTGAAAATTTCAAGATGACAGAATGAAGATCTGCAATCACCACTAAAGTAATGCTACTGAAAACCTTTACCCTAAATCTGGATTGATTTAGTTACAAATATTGATCAATCTGCTGCAGTACAGGGAAAAAAAAGTATACAGCTTATTACTAGCAAATCATAGAGCATCTTTAGAACTGCCTAAAGATACTAGGAAGGCTAGTTCAATCTACTGACTATACAGACTTTTTTCACTAATTAGAACTTGCTAACTTCATTCTTCACAATGGATATCAAACAGTCTTTTTCAGAGTTTAATACATGAAATAGTTACTGATCTTCCTCAAGTGAAACATTATCCTCAAAAAAAGACATCACAGCTTCACAATGGCTATCATTTCAAAGCGAAAAGACATGTAGAAAAGAAAATGTGGAGCATAAACATTCATCAGCTTTACATACTTGGAGAAAAGATTTTACTCTTCTGAAGGAAGATATAATTTGGTGTCCCTTGCAGATACAACCCTTTGGATGATACTTCCTTCCAAGAGTCCTTTTAGCAACAGCAGCCAATCTGAAGTTGTTCAGCTTTTACCAGCATTTGCAACTCTGCTACTCCAACAAACACATTGGTAAACATGTAACACAAAATTATTTTAGCATTTAAGTGGTTAAAACTGTTGAACTCTGTACCCCTGCCTATTGTGTATCAGTTGTTTCAGTTTCCTGCATTTTTGGATTTTTAGCAAATACCTGAAATGAAAAAGCACCATAGCTACACATGTAGAGGTGCAATAGTAGAATCATTCTCTTCCCTCATCTCCATCAGAAACATCTACCAAAAAATTACTTATCACCAAATACACACAGGTCTCTCATTTCATGTTTTGATTTGACTGCTCTGATTAGAAAGAAATTAGAAAGAACCAAAAACCAAAATACTGCTCAGTGTTGTACCTGCAATTTAGAAGACAGAAAATTTCATGCATGACATGATTTGCATGAACTCCAGCACAACAAATAAAGGATTTAAATGCTTTCCAGTTCTGACAGTCACCAGGCAAACTGTCTACTTTCTTCAAGTAACTCACACCAGTCAGCTGTCTCCCACTGACTTCTATTCCCACATTCAACACTATCTGTAGAACAACTTACCCACCAGGTAAGCCCTAACCCTTGCAAACTTACAGGTTCTGATTTTAGCTCTGGTTTAGTAATTAAGTGGATTCAAACCACTTAATAGAATGATTAGGATAAATAAGTAGAGGAGGTAAGAACTTATGGAGAGAAGTTTTATTCCAATTTTTTCGTGGGATTCATCCTTAAGTGGTTTTGCAGCCTGAGCAATAGGGAAGAAGCAATCACCCCGAGATGACTGTTACACAAAAGAGAGGGACACTGTACTTGCAGTAGACTGCTGCTTCCCCACTCTCCTGAAAACTCTTTCCTCTGGATCTTAATTGACCCTAGGTGGAAGCCACAGAGATTGCAATGACATTTTGTGCACAAGAACATCTAACCCTGTGCCTACAAGGGTAAGAAGTGGAAAGTGTTGTTACTGCTCCCACAACTTTCACCTGCTCCCACTGAACAAGGCAAAACTTTCTGTAATCAAAGAAGACAGGTAAAATAAATTAAATAATCTGAATGAGGAAGGAAAGCTTCCATTTTAGCTGGTTTAGGATCTCTTGTGCAAACTGACATTCAAATCAACTTTTTTTTTCAGCATGCTACCCACTAATGGTTCCTAGACTTTTTGTCACTGTGACTAATACTTTTATGAGTGTTCTGGGACAGCAGCAAGAGTTTTAGAATGTAATGGGAAGCCTATGTGAATTTTTATCATGCTGGTCCCTACCATTCTCTTGATTCATCATAATAAATATTCCCCAATGTCAACATTATGACAAAAAAAACCCACCAGTCTGATCTTTGCCTTCTTTTCAGTAACTGTCCAATTTTAGAGAACAATAAGTATGACTTTCCCCATCTACAAGAAGTTTATTTCAACTTTAAAAATATGTCAGAGTTTTTTGATATGTATGTCTACATTGTCACATGCAATGCCACTACACAAACTGCCCTTAGTCTGAACAGTCCTGCATCACAACTTGCTACGTCATCACCATGATATCACCTGCAGAGACAGGCAAATGAAAAACATTCAGTCACCTGAAAACTGCAACAAAATGTCATATTCTATGGTCATTTCTTGAAGAGCCACCTCCTGTGAAATCAACAAAAAGGACAAAATAAATAATAATCCAAGCACAGCGTGGTTCGCTGCCTCCACAGGCTTGCTTTAGCATTACAGTTGCCCAGTTTATTCTCTCTGTAGGAAATGTGAGTAGCAATAATTCAAAGCAGCAAAACACATAGGGAGGTATCAGATTCTGAAATACACTTCAAACATGTAATTTAAGAAGCATTTTAGTACCTGGTAATGTAGTAATTCAGGTATTTCCCCTTCAAAATTTTTATCAATATTTGCTGATTTGGGGATAAAAGATTACCCAAGCATCCTGGAATCCACCTTTTCTTTCCAAGGCAGAACACAGACCTCGAAGGCAACTCCCAGCAGGTGAATCCCAACTCCCACTAAGGCACTTCCAGTAGGTGAATATATGTGGTTTTGAAAACACTGTAATGATTTAAGAAATATTGTCTGTAACATATTGTTCATATCCTGAAGAGAAGCTAATTCTGATTCATTCAGTATCATTTTCATGAGTACTGGTTGCTGAAAGAAGAAATAAAATAAATAAAATGAAGAAAAAGAATTCCTGCTATTTAGCAGCAGTTTTAAGTACTGGGCTCCAAGAAAGTCCTGAACATTTCCAAATATCTGAGCTCTGTCACCAAAAATTTCTAAAGTATTTTCTTTTTACCTGCCATTGCTTACAAAACACTGCACTCAACCCCTCAGAAAACCCCAAACTTTCCAGAAGCTTCTACAACTCTTAGTTCCCCTGGGTCAAAATTCAAGAGTTCAGAAAGCAAGTGTAATTTCTGGGAAGCACTTGGCCCAGGCAACCACCTCACAGAAGCTCATTTGCTGATAACACACAATCCAACAGCATCAGTCAAAACCCAGAGAAAGCCATCCTCTGGAAAAATGTCTTAAGCATTTTTTCCCCAGCACCCCATTTGAAAATAACCATATTTTGCTTAAGGAAAACTAATGAATTGTGTGTGAACTAAAACAATTGGAGGCAGCATGATTAAAAACTGTTATCAAGTAAGCCAGCTTTGTGGTTCAAGTCTCTATAAACCAAAGAAAGCAATTACCAAAAGATTGCTCTGATGCCTTACTTCAACACGAAACTTCTTGCATTTTTCAAGTACATGTGAGTAACAAAAAAAGACAGGTTCACACTAAGGCTCAAGCTTTAAAAGACAAAATACAAAAAGCCCACTTTCCTCCACCAGTGCCTAAAGCTCCCTCTCCTCTATTTTGTTATTTGTTTTTTCAACACTGTACTACCGCAGTACAGAAAAAAAATATCACATTGTAGTAATCACACTAAAAAAAACAAAACTAAACACAATAAAGTACCTAACTCTCTTGGTCTTATTACAGAAAATACTACTTTATTTGCAATAAGTTTCACATTACTCAAAGTAACCACTTAAACTCTAGGATCACATTGGTCTGAACATAAGATTTTTATCATGAAAATAACATGACAGGATCCACCTTGAAGGCATAAGCCTAAAATCAGCTTTCAATCTCCAAAGCCTTTCATTTTGTGAATGTTAAATTTCCTGTCTTCATCAGACACTCAAGAACCATCATTCTCAATCTTTAAATGGAAATATCTAGGCTTACCTGAACAAGATTAAACTCTTCAGTGTTATAGATCTAATCCTAAAAATTCTTCAAGGAATTGTGTTTTCTCGGTTATGTGATACTGATCAGTGCTTGGAAAGTATTTCATCCCAGCAAGCTGACATTTTTTCATAAATGCAAACTAGCATTAGTATGTATTTTAAAAGTTTGTAAACTTAAGGTATTTAAGGTACCTATTTAAGACTTAAAGCATTAACCATTTTAACAGTATTTAAAGAATCCGTTTTCAGCTTAGCAGATGTGTTATTTTTAACAAGTTTGCCACAGCTGCCATTGCCCTCCACACACCTAGACAGGGCCCTCCAACCTCGTTACTTTCTAGTCTTAGAAACAAAACAGAAAATTATACCATGATAAGAAACTGTAGTAACTGAGAGTTTTAAAATCACACACAATGGATTCTGAACCAAAAGAACCACTGTATTTCCACCATTCTGACAGTGCTAGACACATTCACTGCCCAGACAGGGGCAGGAGACACAAGAGCATCAGTCTCGCAGTGAGTCCTTGTGGCAGCTTTTCAGCTGCGGATGTAATCTCACCGTAAGTCATACAAAAAACCATCACTCTAAAAAGCCTTTTCCAGAAGCCCATGAAACGCTTCCTTGATGCTTTGGAAAGGAAGAGAGCACTGGCTCAGGGATGGCTCAGGGATAACTCACGTGCAGATGCAAGGTAAGTGCAAGAGCAAATCAGGGCGAGTTGTTTCACCCTAGTGAGGGCTCTGTGAAGAGCTTGTAAAGGGGGGAAAAAATAAAATCTACAGACACAGTAAAGTAAGGTAAGAGAAAAGCTGTTTGTCCATTTACCAATTCCTTTCTCAAATCCAAATGAGCAAGATCGCTAGGTCCAAACCCAAAAGTTCCGCAGTGGGATTTCTTTTTCATACTCAAGACGGGAAGTGCCTCTTTCAGGTTTTATATTTCGATTAATCTCAGATGAGTAAGATTTATGAGCATAAGCAATTCGCGACAACATCAGTTCTCATCTGTGGAGGTATTACTGCAATGCGAAAGTACTTCTGCATTACTAAATAACGAGAATATGAACAGCAAAACCATTTTATCTGAGTTTGTTTTGATAAAGAGTCTGGCAAGAGCCAGATTGAGCACCTGACAGAACAATACCCCTCCTATTTTAATACCCCAGCAAGGTATTATATTATTAGAGTAATACTAAAAAATTCACCTAAATACCATTTATTTTCTAGAATCCTTTCTTCTCCCCACATGTCTTTCCTGTAAATTCATCCTCATACTTCAGTCATCTTTCATGAATTTAAAGAAAATATGGGGCCCAACTGATTCCAGACAGGGAGCTAGCTCTTCAGCTAACGCTGGCATTGAAAGACCTGTCTGACACCCCCACCCCTTGCCTTTGAGGGCATCCCACCACCTGCCCCTTGCATTCCCACCCAGCTCCTCCACGCACAGCGTTCCTGCACACTGGCCACCAAGGCACAGACACCTGGTTGCACAGGGACATCCTTAAAGTCCCCGATCTGCTGCCATGGATCAGCGGAACTGTGCCCTTCCCAGCACCAGCGGTGGCCACCCGAGCCTAGGGCTGGGCACCTGCGGGGAGGCCACGGGCTCTGGAAGGAGCAGAAAGAGGGTGCAGGTTCTGGTGACGGTCTGAAAAGCTGCCTCCATCTCATCCCGCATACAACCCTGCTAAGAGCACACACCGCCCGGCCTCAGGCAGAGCGACGGGGGGAAAGCACATTTTCACTCCCAGGCCGCGCAGGCAGGAGGGCTGCACACCGCGAGGCACCAGGGAGCGCCCTGCGTCCCGCATGCCTCCAGCGGGGCTGAGGATGGGATCCGCGTCCTCCTTCCCGGAGGAGAAGTCGAAGGCAGGGCAGGGAGCCTAGAAGCAGAGTGTGGGGCAGCTCCTGGGCAGGGTGGAGGGAAAGATGCTGAAATAGAGAGGAGCTGGCCGGGCCACCATAGGGTTAGTCAAGGGCAAAGCCCCGGGAATGATGCGTGTTTCGGGGGCCGCTGGGCAGCCCGGTCCTGGAAGGACGGCGAGGCCGCATGGAGAGTGCGAGTCGCTCCCGGCAGCCCCGGCTTTCGGCGTCCGCTCGGTGCGGCCGGGAAGGGGCGGGCGGCGGCCCGGGACCTGCCCGGGAGCCCCGCAAGGTACGGCCGGCACCGCTCCGCCGCCTGCGGAGGATGCGCGACATGGGGAGGATGAGCATCCACGGGTTTCTCTCCCCGCTGTGCCATTCCCGGCCCCCCTTCCCCAGCTCCCACCCCGCAGCACTCCACCGCCCCAGCGGGAACCAGCCCCGGCCGAGCTGCCCTCCGCAACCGAGGCTTTCGTCGTCCTGCGATCTACTGGGCAATCGGGACTTATTCAGACTTTGTTCAAATTGTGCGGAGGGCACGGATTAATATTAACATATTCACCAATGGCTGGACACCGCAGTTTTCCGTCCAAAAATAATTAGTTCCTTGGATGGCTGCCTGCTAAGTAACGCGATTTAATAAACTAAAATTTCTCTCTCTCAAAGTAAGGAAAATCTGCCTCCTGAAAACCTCCGTAAATTTGAGAACTACTCCTTTAGAAAGACGCTCACTCTTCCCTTTACAAAGTATCCCCGAAATCCTAACGCGGCGGCTGAACCAGCCTGCCTGGAGGGCAAACCCTGAATACTCCTTTCTCCCACGCTTTGCCCGAGGATGGGGGACTCGCGGGACTCGGGAACCAGCGGCAGCTGTTCCGAGCCAAAAGCCGCGGAGCCCCCGGAGCCCCGCACGCCGGTGCCGCGGCGGCGAGCGGAGCCCAGCCACACGTGCGAGCCCCGCACCCCCGGGTGGACACCAACGGCGACAAAAACTAATAACAACTACAAACATATCAGAAACCATGGGCGAGTTACGAAGTTTACAGTTTCTTGGAGAACTAGGGGAACGGGGGAGATGCCACGAGGAAGAAGCGGAGCATCCCCCAAGCCGCCGGCCCCGGCGGGCAGCGACGGCGGTCCCACGGCCCCGGGACGCGCACCCGCCCGGGGACCCACGGAGGGACGGAGGGAGGGAGGGACGTACCGGCAGTCAGGCACACGGGCAGGAGCAGCCGGAAGGTGAGCCCGCACACCACCTCGCTGGCCATCGCGGCGGGCGGGGGTCGCGGCCGGCCGGCCGGAGAGCCGTCCCTCTCTGCGCGCCACCGCCGCTCCTAGGGCCGCCCGTGAGCGGGGCCGCCGCGGCGGCCGAGCATCGCCCGTCCCCTCCTCGCCTCAGCCGCGCCGCCTCACGCCTCCCGCCGCATCCCGGCGGCAGCCCATGCAAGCAGCGCCGCGCCGCACCCCCGGCCCGGGGCACGCACACGCCCGCCCCCTCGGGGCTCCCCCCACCGCCCTCCCCCGCTCGCCCGGCAGCGCGGAGCGGCCGCCCCAACGGCGCGGGCCCAGCCGGCGGCACCCGCGGAGCGCCCCGCCCGGGAAACGCCCCGCGCTCCGCCCCGCGCCCCTCCGCGCCTCCTCCGCCCCCGCCCCTGCCTGCGCGCCCCTCCGCGGGGACCGGCCTGCCACCGCGCCGGCTCCCCCTCTGCCCTGAAAACTTCGCCGCTTTTCCCTAACGCTTCTTTTCGTGGTGGTTTTGGGGAGGGGTGTTAACAATTTTTTTTTTTATTTTCACTTTTTTTTTTTTTTTCTCCTTGCATTTAAATTTTTGTAGTTAACGGGTTTTTTTTCTTGATTGGGGAAAGTTTTTCTCTAATCTATTCGCTTCCCGCCCTTCCTCCTCCCCCCCTC
Source organism: Pseudopodoces humilis (assembly GCF_049639895.1). NCBI lineage: Eukaryota > Metazoa > Chordata > Aves > Passeriformes > Paridae > Pseudopodoces > Pseudopodoces humilis. Next base: position 51,567,631 of record NC_142200.1, read on the forward strand.
CCTTCCCCCTCTCCTTTCAGCAGCACATTTAGGTCCACAAGAAAATTGTCGCCTGGAAAAAAAATAGATCTCCGGTGGCTGAAATGTATTTGACTTTTCTGGAAAGCTTTTTACCCCTTAAAATACGGTGCTGGTTAGAAAATGCTGCGGGTTTAAAGGGACCACTTCAAGGCCCAGCTGGTGTGTCCCTGTGCGTGTACTGAATGACCCTCACAGGAGGGGTTGAAATAGTGATGCTGTAAAATAGAAAGTTATTAACGTTGTTATCAATGCAAGTAAAAATGTGTTTCATTTTTGGCAATGTATTGCAATCCCTCATACTTAAATGAGGGAAGTTCAGACTGAACACCCTCTTCCTTGGGGCAGTGCTTAGTTAACTTCATTCCCATGAAAGGTGTGAGGTAAGAGAAAGCAGGAGCAGTGACCCTGTGGTCCTTGACATGATTTCTCATCCCATCCTCCTGGTGAAGGACCTCATCCAGTCTTACTTCAAATGTAAAGACTCGTAGGATTTTCTCTTGAAGTCTTGTTTGAACATTTGTTTTGGGGTATTTTTACTCCTATAATTACTTAATCATATTTTGCTTTCCCATGCTTTCTAAAAGAAAGTATTTTCATATCCTTCTTGTACAGAAAAAGGATTGCAAACATGAACATGACTCACAGGAAAATACAAAGGGTCTTTTAAAGAAAAAAATTAAAACTATGTGTTTGGTGGGTTCAAATGCCAAGTATTGAGCCATGCAAACATCTGACTTTTGTTTTATGGATAATGGCAATTATTCAGATATTCAAATATAATGCTAACAGAATCTGATACAAGTATATTTGGGAAGTAAAGAGCTCTAGACATACAGATATGAAAATGCTCAGGAGAGCTAAGAAGAATCAGCTACAGACAGTAATTCCACGTGGCTAGAGTCTGGTAAAAGGAACCCTATCACCAGAGCCTAGTCCTCCTAGGAGGAGGTACAGTCAGCTGGCAAGCAGTGCATGGAGTTAAAATGTAACTTCTATCTGTCTTAACAGAGATTGTAAGTAAGCCCTGTCCCAGCAGGATGAACGCAATGCCTCAGCTCGGTGTCAGGGCACAGCCTGTGGAGGCTGCTCCCTCCTTCCCCACACTCAGCCCCAGCGTGGCTCACCCACACATCTCGACCATGAACCAAGCCTGGTGTGTGATTCACAATCTTCTGGCACAAGTTTCTGTGCACATCAGTCTTTCTGAATACACCTAGTGATGGCATCTGTAGGTGACAGAACACTAGGATCAGCAAGTACTTAATCTGCTGAAGTGTCTGATCAGCCTGTAGTAAAGTCAATCCCAGCATTGTTTTAAGACCACAGGATCCATCTCAAAAAAAGTTAAGTTCACAAGGAAGCTCTCCTTGCCTTAGAGGCTACAAAGCAGAAGTTAATAGTAGTCTGTGTGTAGGATACATGCACAGTTGAAACATTCTGTGCACTTTGGCAACACATTTTCAGGTATTGATCAGATTTGGGGCCTTTTGTTTTGTTTTCCTGTTTTTTGTTTTGGTTTTGAGTTTTTCAGATTCACTAAAGCAAGGATGAAGTGTTTATTATCTTTATAGTAGTTACCAAATTCTTTCATTCAGAAAGCATTGGTTTTGTGCTAGAGTTTGGGAAATAATTAGCCAGTTTTCAATACTTACAATTCACACTGTATGAAAAGAAGAGTTTAAATAAACATATTGCATAGCTCCTTACATTTTATCAGACTGTTCATCTGCTGCAAAATCTATGCAGCCGCAGTGCCACCTTTTGGCTAAAACATCTTTCGTTTAAGTAACATCTCTTTCCCTCAGCTGCTGGGAGTTAACTGTTTGCATACAAAGAATTTTGAGAGAACAACGAAACATCCATCGTCCAACCATGCACCTCAGAGTGGTAAAAAGAATAAAGAGATATATGAAGTCTTACCAAGAATTGTCTATCCCTTCTGTAACTCAGCTGTTGACAGAAATAATAAATGCATTAACTTGAAAATTGGAGAGGCACTTTAGCCAGCATGGAAGCAATAAAGTGCAGGGCTAACTAAAATACAGAAAGAGAAACTGAATTAATGGGGAAAGAGTCTGTTGGATTAAGTATACCCGACAGAGAACATTGATTAGGAATAATACCAGGAGCTTATTTAGCTAATGCCAGTTTTTTTCAAGTGACATAAAAGCAATTTGAATATAAAGCAAGAGGTTTGCTTGTTTACCTAAGGGCATAAACTTACTGAAATCACACTGTGGGCCACACAGTTTTTCTCTTTCCCTCTGCAAACCACAGGAAATTGCCAAACTGTGTGAGTCCTTCAGCATCCAGTAAATGTGCTAGGAGTGGATGTAGCTATCTCATCACCTACCAGCATTTCTTTCCCTTACTTTCAGCTACCAGGGTCTCAGCCCCCCAGATGTGTAACACCCACCTTAGGTGAAAACATTTTAGCACTGGAGAGATTGATGAAGCCTTAATAAAGAGTGGGAAGATCTTACTTTTATAAAATAACAAACCTCAGCCATGAAAATATGTGCTCTACCTCATCTTGTCACCTTCTCTGGTGACAAGAGGATAACTTAGGGGTTTTTTTGAAAAATGTTGTTCCCCACTCCATCCAGTAGTCAAAATCGGTGGCAGTGAATAGAGTCAGAGGCAAAGAGACCTACTGGGAGGAAAAAAATTCCAGAATGTATTGATTCACCGATTCCATTCTACCATTATGTAGAATAGAATCATTTCAAATTGGTGGTTGAAGTTGACTTTATTGAGCTGACCGTCCAAAACAGTGCTATTCAGAAAAACAGCTTCTAATTGCCTGAGCTTTCTTGTTTGTTTGGCTGTTTGAATCATGAACTCATGCGTTTGTTCTAACAGTCGGAAACTCTGAATAATATAACAAGGGCTTGACTATGGATACATGTATATGTTATGTGATCACACAATCTGTACAGTTGGCGAGCTCCATAAATGAGTGCTAAACTAGCTGAAGAAATAAAACTCTTCTATATAAAGAGGCAGCAAGGCATTAAGTTTCACTGAGAGGCAGGAGAAGTTACTGAAGCCTTCTCAGGGCAGTCAGTGCTGTACAGTGCTGGTTTATATTTGTTATTTTTACAATATGAGAGTCCTGCTTTGGGGACCTGTGGGGAAGGAAATGGCTTTAACATTTGCAGTGATGATTAAGTAGTGTGTTATGTCTCTTGATCCATGCTCCCTAAGAACACATGAAAACATCCTGCTCCTCATACCTATTCTCCTCCTGCTCAGTCCTGTCAGCAGCTGGAGGAACAGCCTGCAGTGGCTCACCACAAGTCAAGCAATTCAGTTTTCAAGCTTAGTTCACATTCAGCTCTGACTGAAGCTGTTATTGTTCACTTCCAGCATGAAGTTCAGTTAAACTTCAAAATAATATTCAAGTTCAGTTCTGGTTCAAGAAAAGTTTAAAAAAAAAATAGTTCAAACTGATTTTTGATTCAGAGTAAGTTTAACTCCTCTGTACCAGCAGTAGTGAGTAGTTATTTTATCTTCTTAAATTATGAGCTTGTCTTGCCTTACAATAAGGAAATTCATTCCATTCAAATATATACTGAGTAGGCATCCTTAAAAATGTTCAGCTGCCCCAGCAGAGCAGGAAAGTTTCTTATGAGTCTCCAAATTTTCTCCATTATCTTCCATTCATTAATCCAAAATTTCACCACTCATTTCAGATGCATTAGAACTGGACACAGAGTGTGGAGAAACTTTCTAAAACCAGATGCATTACCAAAGGTCTGATTTATTTGGCCTCCTAGCCTTTGTTAGTGTTCACAACTCAGAGTCTGTCTAGAACTTTCATCTTGTTCAGTAAATACCTGTTTATAGAAACTCTTGTTAATTGCTGTTCTTGTTCTGATGGGTTTTGCAATCTGATCAATTAGGAAGCATCCAAATGATATTATCTTTACTTGAGATTAATGTAAAACCAAAAGATGAGATCTGTCATATACTCAAGCAGTTTTAGTTTCATCGCATTTTGTAGAACATCAAACATGGCAGGATCCAAATGGTGTCTCAAAGTGTCATTGACTGTTGATGCAATTATAAAGGAAACTTGTTCTTGACTACTGAACACTTCCACATAGATCAGAAGTTAATCTGATTAGGAGCAACATTAATTATGACTGCTGAGGGAAAAGGCATTTTCTAGTGGTCAGTGCAGAGGACTAACAAAACAGAGCTGCTCACTGAATGGATGGAAACCAAACACATCCCCAAGCTCCTCTGGCATTATTGTGTGGCTGCATCAATGACACAGGAAAGCTCTTCGATATCCATTAAATGAGAGGCTAGACAAGGTGGAAGATAGTGGGATCTTCACACAGAGCTGTGACATTACATACCTGTGAATTTACTCATATCAGGAGAAAATTTTAGCAATTATACACAAATTGTGTTTGCTCCTTTCAAATCAAGTAAGCTCACTCTTAGGTGAGCCACTGTTTTGTTTACTTGCAAGTTTATTTTCTTGGTGGAATAAGAAATACAGGATAGCTTCAACAGTTCAGAATTATTAGTACTTTTAATATTTTTCTGATTAGATTATCAGATTTCTGTGATTGCTGAGGCAAATTATGCCAGGGAATTTTAAGCACCACACCTCAGTTGTAATAAAAAAAAAAAAAAAAAAAAAAAAAAATAATAATAATAATAATAATAATAATAATAATTCAGCATGCACAGTTTACCTGCCTGCATGTAATCATATTATACGTTAGAAGAATTTTTGAAAAGATTGTGCAAAGTCTAAAAGGATTGTTCAATAAACAAGGAACCACGAATTTTCCCCTGTATGTTCAGGGTCCAAACATGACCAGACTGTCAAATAACAAACAGGCATGACACATAATTAAAACTGTCTAGTGAAAGAGCAGAGCTTGTCAAGAGTATTTTTCAATCTGAAAAAACCACAAGTAATAAATCTCTTACTCATCACTGAAAAAGAATTAACCATTTAGAGTATCTGTTTAATACATTTACATTTCAAGCATATTTTAAAGAAATTTTATAAACAAGCGGGAACAATGCCATGAAACACAATTATTCCTGGTCATGCTCTGTAATCAGGATCCTTGGTTTGACTATGGATAATTGCAACGCGATCATAAAGTGTGTGATGAAATTAAGTGGTTCCAAGACAATCCTGCCCAGATTGTTGTAAACACAGAGCTATGCAGCAGATCTAAGCTAGCTGGAATTAAAACATGAAACATTCATCTGGACTCCTTTGGAAATGGCTGTCAGCAATGCTCAGCTGTGGTGGGGATATGATTAGTAGCTGGCAGAGAGCTGGGCCTTTGCATCACAGAAGCACCGTCGCAATTTACACTTCTGCTGGCGGCATCAGTGCAGAGCAAAGAGGAATGAGGCTGAGCAGATCCCAAAGCATGCTGGACCAAAACCAGAATTCTCTATGGAGCAGTATAGCAGTAAAATAACAGATTTATTACCCAAGTGTAAGAGCAGACATCACTTCACACACCTGTGGTTCAGCCAGAGCTCCTTCTTCCAGCTGAGCCTACGCAATCAAGGAAACCACTAACTCCAGCAGGTCCCGAGCTCAGATCCAGTTTAGGCTGACTGTGACTGAAATGCATCATTCTTGAAAGCTGGGCAGTGGACAGACATGTCCCAAAAACACTCTTCTTCACTCATGTGGGATTCATGGGCAGGAGCACTCCCTTCAAATGAGACAATTAAATGCTTTTAGTCTGATGTTTTTTTCAGTTTCCCCACGTCTTCCACCTCATCCCTCCCTGCTATTCTGCAGGGCCTGCTATTGCAACACCTGCTCTTCTGCAAGGGCTGGAGAAGTACAACCTGTCCTTTTGCTTCCCTTTAAATGGACACTGAAAAAATCCTTATAAAATCTCTGTGTGTTGTTACCACACCTTAGGCTTAGATCAGCCTCAGGAGGATCTGAAATTTAAGGAAGCAGATGGGAGTTTCAGGTTAGAAAGGGAAGTGGCTCCAGCAAGGTTCTGCTAGGAAAACTGCTGGCTTGCCTTAGCTCGGTCACCTGATGGGTGAGCAGACACATAGTCCTTCACCTCTCCCCTTTTCTCATTTTTCCTGTCCCTCCGGGATAAACTCCTTGAGAGAAGCCCTTAGGAACTAAAGATAAACTTGGCTGGGAGGAGATGGACAAAATGAGGAAAAGAAGGGAAGGAAATGATTTTATGTTCACACACATATGTGTGTTTCATCCCTGTCTTGGGTAGGAAAGAGGGAGTCAAGGAGAGGAAGTCAGCTGATGAATGCCTCCAGGCAAAAGAGAGAATTACCTGGCAGGGTTGCTCCATACAGCAATGTACATTTAAAAATAATTTTTAAAACTAACTGCTTTGGATAGAGATATCTGTCCCCAGGGCAACCAACAATGGAAAACCAAGCAACAATAATTTTCCATTTCAATGATCAGTGCTATAATTAGATAATAATGCTAGAAATTTAGTCCACTTTGAGGTGAAACAGGAAAGTCTGTTTACAGACATACATGCTGCCTGACAGCTAAAGAAAAAAAAAAATCCCTGTTAATTCATTTACAGGGACTGTTTCTGCGGTCAGACAGATATTTCTTTAGTAGCGAAAATTCAGCAGCTCAAAATAATTACTGCTGAAGTAAGGAGAGAGCTTCATGCTGACACCAAGGATCAGACACCCTGCACACATCATTTGTGACCTGGACAACAGGCATGGACTGGAAACTCTCCTCTAAGCCCAGGAGTCAAAACTGGCAAAGGACAAGCACATTGACCAGTGTGAGAAAACCTGTAATACTGCTGCTTGTAACACATCTGTTTCATGGCACAAGAGGACAAGTTTGTCTTAGGAAAACACTACCTTCATTCTTAAGAAGAAGAACACCACTGGAAAAAGCATACAAAATTTACAGAGCACATGACTGGAGTCACAGGATGGAATCCTAATTAATATTTTTTTTCAGAAAAAGCTCAATTATAATTATTCATTCAGATGCCAGTTTGATTCAGCATTGTATTAGAGACTAAAAAATACTAATTAAAAATCCTCCAAATAATTTAAATATAATTTTCTCTCTAAGATGAGAGGGAACCACTTCAAGTTATGCCAGGGGAAGTTTGGATTGCATATTAGGACAAATTTCTTCACTGAAAGGGTTGTAAAGCACTGGAACAAGCTGCCCGAGGAAGTGATTGAGTCACCATCCCTCAAGGTATTTCAATAATGTGTAGATGTGGCACTTAAGGACATGGCTAATGATGGACTTGGCAGTGCTGGGTTGGTCATTGGACTCAGTGATTCAGAGATCTTTTTCAACCTAAATGATTCTGTGATTCTGTGATTGAGCATGTTCCTATGGTCTGGGGTACAAACTGAGATTTGGATTTATATGCAGGCATGTGAACATGGAAAATATTTCAGATCATTCATAAGCATTGCCAAACCTGCTTCATTAAGTAAATCTAAAACAAACAAATAAACAAACAAACTCCACCAAAAACAAAAACCCCAAACAGAATTATAGATGCAGACCTACTTTTTGGTAGATAGTGAGGTTTCTTTCACTGCTTCTGAGTCTTTTGGGTTGTTATCCAGAGATATAAAATTTTCCATTTGCATTATAGAGAGAGAATACAAACAAAAAGTTTTGGAATTCATTCTGGGAATAGATCCTTTCAGCTACATATTGAAGAGTTGTACCTACCCTGGTAGTTCTATTATGTTTTCCCATTAATTCCATATTTTTCTTTTCTAATTTTATTTCTGCACTTAAAATTAATAAAATCAATCTGAAAATAAGACAATAGTAACTGAACACAGTTTTTAATCTTCCCAGAAAAGAAAAGGAAATGCATAGTTTAATATGGCAAGTGGATTCAATTTCTGAGTAGATTTATTATTCACAATAGGGTCGAGTCAATCTCCAGAGAAACACAAGGAGCTCCACAGGATCAGATTCAAATGCCGATATGCAGCCGTCTGACATTGTGGAATTCATAAACCAATTTCTTGGTTTTGATTTTTTTTTTTATTCTACAGAGAGGTGTACTGAAATTCAGTTAATTCGTGTGTGACAGACCCATGAGGCACCCATCTGCAAGTGGCACAAAACAGGCAAAACAAGCACAAGCTGTTGCATCAGTTCTACTCCTACAAGGATTGAGTAGGTGGCTCCTAGCCCTCACACACACAGTACCAGTAGCAAGGTTAAAGGATCTCCACCACTGCTCTTTCTCAAGTGATTCTGCTGCTGCACAAATTTCTGCTCTCATGGTGACCTGTTTGATAGCTGAAGTGGGCGCATGTAAAAATTTGGTCTGTGATATGTTTTACATACATGGATATTTTCACCGCGCAACGTGGGAGCCCAGTCTTCCAGTAAAGTTAACAGAGAGCTGCAGGCACCTCCAGAGGGCAGTCCAGAGCTCCTGTTTTGAGAGTGCTGGATTTTTCTCTGAAGGTACTCATATCTCCCTCCATTAACTCCTTAGCAAGACTGGCTAAGACAGGGCTGGTAGTGAGCCCATTCCTGCTTTACCTGCCCGTTACAAGCCCCTATGGGCAGTAGGGACAGAAGGGATGCCAGGACTGCCTGGCTGCTATGCACAGTAGCATCCTTTGCTACTCATGAGTTCATGAGTCTACAGCCCAAGAGATACCTGACATTGAGCTGAATAATCAAGCCCTTTGTATCCTTACCTCTCCTGGGCCAACTCAGCTCAGCGGGAAAGAGAAACTAGCAGGGTAAGGGATTGGCATAGGGATGGACACAGAGTTGTGGTCAATGGCTCTATGTCCAGGTGGATGTAGGTGACAAGTGGTGTCCCTCAGGGCACCTATCCTGGGACAGGTGCTCCTCAATATATTCATCACTGACACAGACAGTGGGATTAAGTGCACCCTCAGCAGGTTTGCAGATGCCACCAAGCAAAGTGGTGCAGTTCGCACAACTGCCCAGAAAGACAGGATAACTTTCAGGGGGACCAAATTTGTGAAGTGGGCCTACAAGAATCTCATTAAGTACAACAAGTCCAAGTGCAAGGTCCTGCATCTGGGAAGGGGAAAATCCAAAACATGAGCACAGACTGGGAGAGGAACTCATTGAGAGTAGCCCTGGTGAGAAGGACTTGGGGATTCTTGTGGATGGAAAGCTAGACATGGCCCATGATGTGCATTCACAGCCCAGAGTGCACTCCTGGGCTGCTTCAAAAGTAGCATGGGCAGAGGGTTGAGGGAGATGATTCTGTGATTCTGTCCTGTACTTCCCTCTGGTGAGACCCCACCCCAACTGCTGTGTCCAGCTCCAGGATCCCCAGCACATGAATGGCGTGGATTTGTTTCGGATCCAGGGGAGGGACATGAAGAGGATCAGAGGGATGGAGCACCTCTCCTATGCAGACAGGCTGAAAGAAGTGGAGTTGTTCAGCCTGGAGAAGAAAAGGCTCTGAGAAGACCTTAGTATAACCTTCCAGTACCTTTAGGGGGCTTGTCAAAAAGGAGGGAGAGAGAGTGTTTATTACAGGCAAATAGTGACAGGACAAGGAACAATGGCTTTAAATTAAAGGAGGGTCGGTTTAGATTAGATGTTAGGAATAAATACTTTACTCAGAGTAACAGGCAGTGGAATAGGTTGCCCAGAGAAGCTGTGGATGTCTGATCCCTGGAAGAGTTCAAGGCCAGGTTGGATAAAGCTCTGAGAAGCCTGATCTAGTGAGTGGTATCCCTGCCCATGGTAGGGGGGTTTGGAACCTGACCATCTTAAAGGACCCTTCCAATCCAGGCCATTCTATGATTGTATGATAAAAACGAAACAGTAGAGGGCAACAGATTTTGATTAGCCCACAGCTAGAAACACAGTCTAGTTTAGACATTAAGGGAATTCTTGAATTTTGAGCAAACTGTCTTATAATGAAAAATTAACTGGCATAACATTATCCAAGTGTGTATTTCACCAGGGCAACCATGAAGTTGACTTCTGCATGGACTTTCCGAAAATTCCAAATGGTCAACATCCCACTAGTGAATCTCATCATGTAACTTGCATTCTTCTCACTTCTTCTGCATGTTCAGGAAAATCCTAAACAGTTATGAAATGCACAGTAACATTTTAAATATCAGTAGAAATATTCTGGTTTTCTTGTACAGGTTTCCTCCAAAAGAGTGGCAAAATAAATCTAAAAAATAAGACTTCTCTTTACTGTAAAACAAAGCCTAGAAATACAAAGACATATTTTTGTATATAATATATAAAGATATATCTTAAAAAAAATACATTTTTCTACTGTCATTATATGATGTATTTTTATTTGGATACAGAGGAAGGTAGTTGAGTATAATGCTAAACTTTATATTTTATCACCTTATCCAAGATGATAAAAGCATGTTGGCTTTTGTAGTTAAGAGACACAAAAGAGTAACCCAGACTACCACTGTCACTACCTCCCTTGGACACCAAAGCACAGGTAACCAGGTACGGTTAAGACGAGACTAGATGTAGAGTTTGGCCTAGACCTGGCAGTGGTGCCTCCAGAGCTACAGGGAAATACCTGACTCAAACACTCTGAGCACAGAGTGAGAATGAGGTACTTCAAATGTCATGGAAATTGGAGGCAGAGCTGAGCTTTATCATTCTAGGGATAAGAGAGGGAGATCTCCTTTTTGCACTTCCCTTGATTCCTCCTGTCCCTTGTGTTTAAAAGTATACCTGGGAAGGGAAAAATCTTTCCTCTTCTTCCATGTCTTCTATCTATTTTTAAAATATCCACAGTGTAATAAATAATAATAACTTTACAGTGGTTGGCTTCCAGGCTGTTTTTCTCTCACTATTTCCCAAACCCATACCAAAGTGACTTCTGCTTATTTGAGAGCAGTGCACACAACTAAAACCAGCAGAGGAGGATAGGAACTCTTTGGCTGTGATCAAATATTTTATTAAACATATGATGTATGTCTCTTTGCAGATGAAAACAGACTAGATAAGAGGGATGACCTTCAGTTTCTCATTAGAAAAATGTTTTCCCTTATTCTGTCCTCTCTTTCCTTTGTTTTGAAGCTACATTCTTGCAAGAAAAGCTTATGCAAAGACAGTAATCAAATGGTTTGTACAATTATTAAACCACTGTTGTGGGGGAAGTGACAGATCTCTTACTCAAAAATGTATGTGTAAAGTAGTCTAAAAATAGGAAATGAAGCTTCCATGAACCATGATTGTTTTATACTTTCCCTGCATACAGGCTGGAGTATTTAGTAAAGCACAAGTTTGTAAGTTAATGCAGAGCTTTTTGGTGCCAGCATTGACTCTTACCTGAGCTTAAGAAAGGCACAAGCAGCACCCTCAAGGCTCAGAACCAATTTTTAGAAGCAAATTGTTGTCAGATGAACGAAGTGGGAGCAGAAATAGTTAAGTCCTTTTGTGTCTCTGTAAATATGTGTCACCTTGAAGACATCCCATAGCTAGCAGGGATACATACCATCCATGACCTCTGCAGTCACACAACCTATTCAAAAGGAGAGGACAGGGTTTACACCATTTTGCTCTTCTCTCCTCTTCCTGTTTTTCTCATGCTCCCAGTCACAGATCTCCAACCCAAAATGCAGGTGCCAACCATTAAGACATGTGGGTAGCATGTTTGAAGGGGTGGTGTCTTTGTTATAAAGTTCAAATCCTAAGCAAATACTTCAGTGCAGCTATGTCTCTCCTGGATGAGCTGCTGGGATAAGACTTTTTTCAAAAGCTGCTAATTCGGTGTGCTGGCTTTGGCTGGGGTAGAGCTAATTTTCTTCACAGTAGCTGGTATAGGGCCATGTTTTGGATTTGTGAGGAAAACAGTGTTGGTCATTCAGGGATGTTTTAGTTATTGCTGAGCAGGGCTTACACAGAGTCAAAGTCTTTACTGCCTCTCACGCCATCCCACCAGCAAGAAGGCTGAGGGTGCATGAGAAGCTGGGAGAGGACACAGCCAGAACAACTGACCCCAACTGGCCACAGGGACATTCCATACCATATGGCATCATGCTCAGTATATAGAGCCTGGGGAAGAAGGAAGAGGTGTTTGTCTTCCTGAGTTACTGTTAAGTGTGATGGAGCCCTGCTGTCCTGGAGAAGGCTGAACTGGATAAGGCCTGCCCATTGGATGTGGTGACTGAATTCCTTGTTTTCCTTTGCTTGCATGCACAGCTTTTGCTTTACATTTAAACTGTCTTTACCCCAACCCATGGGTTTTCTCACTTTCACCCTTCCAATTCTCTCATGCATCTCACTGAGGGAGAATAAGTGGGCATCAAGATGGTACTTCATTGCCAGCTGGGGTTAAACCATAGCACATAATCAGCAGTCACACTGTAAAGGCCATGCTCAGAGTAGAGCTTCTGGATCCAGTGTTACAGGAAGAGTTACATTTATATTGTTGATGCACTTGTATTCAGAGACCCTCTAGTCAAGATCACAAGACAGAAATGGTTTAGCCTTGACATCATTGGCAATTCTAAAATTGAAAAGGGTTTGTTGTTTTTCTCTCTCCCTTAGAGAATTATGCTCAATATTTTCAAGGAACTGTCATTTCCTGTAAAATAATGTTTATGGTGGCAGGCTCTCAGTCTTTCTGGTAATTTATTTCCAGAACATTATTATTTATTGTAGCTGTTCTTTGTTCTCTGGGTTTTTTTTCTGGCTTTCAGCAGGATTGCCCCCATGCCTTTCCAAACTGTGGAGATTTTACAGTGGAGTGGCTCAGAGTCATTTCAATCTATTTAAAAGTATGCTGAAAATGCCATCAAACTTTGGTGCCCACTTGAAGGAGACTGTAAAATGAAAATCAAAGGAAAAGGATGTCCATGTGTGCATTTTCTCCTCCAAAAGCACTCGGTAACTCCATGCAACAGCCATGTTTGTTTAAGTCAACACAACCTGGGAAACCACACTAGCTGCCTTTCAGTTTGCTGCTTTTCCTTAGATGTTCCACTAGACTCCATATCCTGATCACCATTAGGTCCATACGGATGGATGGTGTTCAACCATACACATTCACCATGAAAAATAATATAAGGAGGCTGCTGAAGACCTTGCATGACATAATAGATTCCTATTATTATAACTAGGTTATTCAGTTCCACCTCTACCTCATTGTCTGGAAAAATCTGCTGTCCAGTTGTAAACAGAAGGCAATCACAGAGTATCAGAATTTAGATCTAGATGAAGACTAGATCTAACTTCAGACTTTTCTTGAAGGAACTTACCTTGGTATGCTGCACAGTTAATCCTGAACAGAAATCTATCACAAATATGCTTCTGACAATAGGAAGCTGCCTCAGCATTTTCAAATCTTCTAGGCTGCAAAAGCAAAATTATTTGCACCCATTTACAGTCCTTGTTAGCAACACACTTTCCATTGGTTGCAGAAAACTAAGAATTGCTTAGTGGCAAAAAGTGCAATTGGCAATGCAGTTTGTGGTCACTAAAAGGAAATCCTGTGACAACAATGACTTCAGGGAACAGGTTGTGGCTCAAAGATATGAAAGGAAAGGAACGAAAGGCTCAAGTTCTGTACCTTCCCTGGGAGACAAAATGTCCACCAAAAGCATACTGTGACTAGTGACCTACTGGGGCTGAGACTCAAAGTGCATTGGGTCATGAAAGGTGCTGACAGCATCTCCCCAGAATGTGGAGTTAGAAGGAATATAGGCATAATATTCTGCTAAGTTTTTACTAGAAAACATGGAGACAGCAGGCAGTGTTCTCCCACTTCCCCTCTGCTCTGTCTCACAGACACTTCCTTTGTCTGTACCAGCTGGGTTATTAACAGAATATTGTTTTTCATTCCACTTCTTCTCCCTTTGGGCTTTCTATACTTACGGTCACAGAGAAAAAGGTAAATAAGCCTTTTTAATTACATAGTCTGTCACAATTTTTCCACACTCACCCAATCTATTAATTTTTTTTGTACTTTAAATTTTGTTTTAACCCCCTTCCTCTACACTTGGCCTTTTTCAGTTTGTGTCTGAATGTACCAATAGAAAAAAGCACAACCCTTTCCCTGCAGAAATCCAAAAGGAGTTCTTTCACGTCTCATTTTATGGCAACATCAATTTCTCCCTTTGTGCAGAAAAACTAATGCTTCTATAGAGCTGAGAAATGGTCCAAAAGGGAAGATACTTACTATTACCTTCCAACTGTGCAAAATATTGCAGTTTTCACATCAGAGAACCAAATGCTTGGGTTTCTTGTCAGATGACTTTCACAGATATATATAAGAATATATTTCTTACTTTCCAAATGGACTTAAACTGTAACTAAGTTTAAAGAGTTGGTACTCCACAGACCAAACTCTGACTACAAAGGGAAAATACTGTTGGGTATATTAGCTTTCAGACTAGCATTACTTTAGCTTCTTGTTCTAAGTTGAATTGGTGCTGAAACGTGTACTGCTCTATGACTCTAGAAAAACAACTATTCTAGCTTTAAGGCATCTTAAACACAGGGCATGGAGTCAACTGACATAAAAGACCATTTCTCTGCTAAATATGAAAAGAATCCCTTATTTGTAAGCACAGTGGTTCTGATATAAGATCAAATAGTAGCTCATTTCAAAATGTCTATGCAAGCATATTTTCACTCATACCACCACTTTCTCTGCTTACCATTCCCTAAAACTACTGGCCCTATTCTGCCAGACACTCATCCCTAGCTCTTGCACCATTATCCATGGAGACCCAGGACTCTGGTTTCCCTCTTCATGTACAAAGAAAATCCTGGGCTACTACACTTGAAAATTCACTTTATTGAACTCTTTCCCATGAAAACAGAGCAAGTAGCAAAGACAAATAATTACCAAACGGAGATAGTCAGCTGCTTACTGTCATCACATGGACAACCTGGATGCTGAGAGAAGAATAACGTTTTGTGCGCTAGCAAAGTCTTGGAGAATGAGAAATAAAACATATTTTTCTACAGTGTGGAAGAATAGCTTTTTTCCTTTCAAAAATAATTAACAACCTTCTTGTAAAACTCTAGGAATATGTGTATTCTATTGAAATATATATTTCTCCTGTATCTATACATATAAAGTAATTGTCTGAGAAAGTGATAACCTCTCCAGAGATTTTTGAATTCACATTATGAAATGAGAGCTTACTGCTGCCAGCAGTAAGCAGGCCAACTATATTATGACTGCAATTCAGAGTCAGACTATTTCATGTTCCATTCCTCCCTCCATCCCTTTCTCCAGAAGAGGTAGTTCAGGTACAGAGCCAAGTTCAGGTTCCCTGCTGCAGAAGCTCACTTTCAAAGTCCCACTCTTAGACAGACCCTTCTCCTACCTTCCTACTAGCACTTGTTCCTGTATCCAACAAAATGCTGCTTTTGGATAAAAGAAATGGAGGCTGAAAGTACCACCCTCTACACTCCCTCCTTCCTCTGTGTGCCTGTCCCTGCTCCCCAAAAGCCTCAGAGAGGGAGGAAAGAAGCAGGTCTAGGAGCAGCAATGCCTTCTAGTAAGGATTTGTGGGACTGCTTTAGTTCCCCTGCCTAGAGATGTCTGGAAGAGTTGTCTCACCATGAGTTTGAGCCCTGCTTCAGCCTGTTATGAACGAGTGGTTTCTACGTGACCTTCCTTCTGTCCCACTCCAGCCTGGAGTAAGCAGTCTGTGAGGGTGTGGATCTCTGTTCCCAGCCTGGCCTCAGCCCTGCTGCCCCTTTTAAAGCCTTTGCAGAAAGGAGTTGAGACAGATATTCAAAGTCTGTGTCCCCTGGTACTCAAAAGTCTGCATTGGACAAGAAAAAAAGATTGGTGAGATCAGGACACTTTATTCAAGTCAAAAATAACTAATTAGACACAGATTTAACAAAATGTACAGCAGAAATGTGCACTTGATTTCCCTGACATGATATAGAGGCCTTCATTTTACTGCTGCTTATGTTACCATCCTTAATCACAGTGTCTGTGCTTCCATAAGACTTGGTGAAGTGGCTGGAGGGGACCAGACAGAAGTGATGGGGAGCCTGAGCACTCACTGCGTTCTTTGCCAGAAGCTGTTACACAGCACCTATGGACTCATCTGCAAGGGGGCCTTCTGGAATTGACAGTAACAGAGCAGAAACCAGCATAGGTGTGGCAGCAAGAAGCGGGGCCACAGTTGCCAATAAAACATAACTAATTCCCAGATATTGCTTCAAATATCATTCAGGTAACACCAGTCATCCTAGTTCAGAGACAAGCCTGAAACATCTCACAGAGTTGAAATTGTGTGAGTTTCTCACACAAGTAATCTTTTCAAGGTGAAAACACACCCCTCTTCTTTAAGCCTCCCTGACTTCTCCAAGGCATTAGGTGTCATAACCATCATGGGCAAGCAGCACTCCTGTCATCGAAAACATTATTCACTAGGTTATTGTTGTGCCTATTGGAGCAGACTGTAGAGGACTCACTGAATTTTTGGCTTGAGACCCAGACTTTTGGTGGAGGAGGAGAATGGCATTGAATAAAAATATCTTGGAAATGAACTGGCTAGAAAAGGATAACCTTGTGGGAGGCAGGGAGTAGCTCATGCTCAGTGCTTGATTCCCCCCCTCTGATGAATGCTTTGACTGCACAGTCTGCCTGGTCAGGAATGAAATGTTTTCTCTGTCAGGCAGTTTGAGGGACATCCAACTCATAGTCTGGCATTTCCAGGGCAAGAAGGCTGCAAGAGACCTTCTGCTACTTGAGTCCAATTTTAGAACAGAGGCACTGCTCCCCATCAGCATCACCAGGACGCCTTCGAATTGTCAATAGACAGGGTGATAAAACAGACTAACGCCTTGCTCCACTGACACACATGAATTTCCATGGTAAGAAAAAGATCCTAATTTGAGAAATATTGATAATTAAGAATCAGCTCATTTGTGCTGAACCATCACCTGAAAGCAGATTTTAAAAGTAAATCAGGCATATTTTGGACTCAGCTGTCATAATTTGTAATATGCAAAAAACTTCTGCACACAAAGCAACAAAGACTGTTACTCTTTTTGCGTTTTTTAATATCCTCAAGTGAACAATATAACCCAAATAACAGGTAAAGTTTTAGAAAAAAAAAACACCAAAAAAACTCAACAAAAACTACAACCAAAAAAAGAAAAAAAAATAAAAAGAGTAAAGGAAGCTGGCCTCATGTCTTATTTTATCTGGATCTTTCCAGAGGAAATGCTATAAATTGCACTTGTTGTTATATAAGTATCCTATCAGCCACCATTGAAAAATTAGTTCTAAAGAGACAAATGGGTTTATTGCATGCACTATTTTTCTGTGAGTATATTATCAAATCCAATAGTGTTAAACCCTCAGGCTTAAGGTGAAAGCCAGAAATGAGAAAGATGAGAGGAGGGAGAGGAGATAAAAATCCTAAAGTACCAAACTGAATTGAGTGTAAGCTGCCAGGCAGTACCCCTGACTGCCAGCTCCCAAAAAAATGCTAGTTCTTTGTGAAATTTAACAGGAAAGATATTCTTGCTCCTTAGAGATGCTGGATTAAGGAAGATGGGGAGTCTGACTGGCCTGTCAAGACTGGTAGCTAGAAAGGAGAAAAAACTGAAATAGAAAGAGACAAGAAAAGGATATTCATCTCTCCTTGGGGCTGTTCTGTGCAGTTTTTAGCCAGTCCTGAGCAAGTAATTCTCAAAAACAGATCTTTTGTGATCTCCTGGTGCCTGGATCTCAGCAGTACTTCTAGAAAAAGATTCAGCAGATGCTTATGTTGGGGAATCTGTCTTCTTAATGTGCATGGAAATATCCAGGGTACATCCATCCAGGTATCCCATAGCACTACGTGATTCTGTGAAAATAGCTGCTAAATAGGGAAATCTGCCTTCACTAAGCTGCACAGGGGTATAAGAAAATAACATTTAAGTTCTGCTTGATGCAGCTGCTGTAACAATTTGTGATCATATTTGACTGTTCTCATGTCTTATCTTAAAAATTAGAAACTTTCCTGGATCTACTCTCAGGGTGCAGACAGCCTGACGTGATTGTGTCTAAGGAGCCGCAGGCTGGGAAAAATATGCACTCTTTCAACACATTGTAACAGCCTCCAGTTATCCCAGTTATCAGAGTGAATCAATATGGATTAAGGACTGCCATCCCACTCAGCCTGTGCAGAAGCACACACTAACCACATCCTTGCAAGATAGCTTTGGTGCCATGTTGTTGAAGCTTATGTTGTGCTTAGAGCACTTTGCATCCTGAAATTCCCCAACTCCAGCTTCTCTTTTGAACTCACAAGTTGCAACTGAAACCAACAAACAGCTCTATTAAACATTATCCTTACCTAATTGAATATATTAGTTGTATATAGCAATTACCTTCTCCTTTTTACAGTATAGTAAAGCACTTATGGTATAATAAAATCTACCACACAGTGCTCAACAGCCCAGTGTGTTGAGCAGTTCAGTTTTTAGTGCTTCATTTACGTTAGGAATTGATTTTAATTGCCTGGCATAAATCACATAGTCCTACTGTAGAGACCCTTATTATTTCAAAGACAGGGCTGTTTTTAATCCTGTATATTCATGGGGAATAAGAGGGAAGCAGAAGGAAAAGAAAAATCACATTTCAGATTTATTCTGAATTCAACAAAAATTTAAGAAATGCTCTTTACATGTCATGAGTCCAGTAGTAAAGAAAACTTTTTGTACATTACCACTAAACCTCAGGCACTGCAACTGTTTCATGAAGTAAACCTTGACAAACTATGTGAGACTTACAAAGAGAATTTGCAGTACAGATGGAAATTTATTTTGCTAACACAACTGTCTTTCACTCTCTTCCTAACATATCCAGAAATAATATCTCCATGTATTTTGCATGAATGTTTGGATTTACAATGCATGTGAGAGGGAAGAACTCTCTCATGAAGTTTGGATCCCATTTATAGGTTTTCTGTTCCAACACGGTTGAGTCATTTACCTGCCTTAGTAATAACTTAAGTAAAACAAAAACTAAACCTAAAATTAAACAAAAAACATCCTGCATTAAAAAAAAATAGAGAGAGAGAAAAAAAAGAAAAATAGTTGAAAATGTCTATTTAAGAGTGAAATTAAAGTGGAAATGAGCTGCATGTGATTTTGAGCCATCATCTAATTATTACATTGATGGTGATACCTTTTTGTGTCTACACTACACAACAGTTCCTGGAGACATACAAACATTGCAGGAATGAGATTTGCACCTCATATCTTTGAATACCTAGATCACAAATTCAGGTCTAATCAATACTGATTTACCTTTTTGTGCAAATATCAGCCCTGAACACCCAGTGTCTGCAGTATTAAAGCAAGTCCCCTTGGCATTGCAGAATTCTGATGTATCCATACCATCTGTATGAGGAAAAAGCAGCAGATGAGCACTCAGATACAACAGAGAGGATTTCAATGTTAGAGTCAAAAGCAATATTTGTGGTGATAGAGATATCTTATGTTTGATTTAGTTACAATATTTTAAGTCTTCAAAGTTATACTTCAGGGCTCAAAGAGGTTCTTTTTAATGTAGAGAAGAAACATCATTCATTTAAAAAAATCTGAAATAATTTCCAAACTGAACTAAAAAATCATTTACCTCTAATTAACCCCATTAATATACCCCTTCTGGAAATGTTTAATTATTGCTTTCAGCATTTTTGAAGACCTTTTAAATTCATTATTGGACTATTGGCTGCATATTTATCAAATCTGGACAGGCTAGGTCATCATTTGTGGAACCAATTTATACAAGAGCAAGTTAACCACCACATGCAAAATGGCTTTTAAAGTTCACAGTGCTGTTATAAAGGTCATGGTGATACTTAGTGAAAATTGAATCATGCAGAAGTCGATACAAAAAGACATATTGTCTTCCTTCAATAAGGAGCTTTAATGCTATGCCAGTTTACTTACCATCAAACTCTGCAAAGTCAGCAAGCTAATAAAGAATTTAGGATTTATGGGCCCTTTAATTCAGCATAGAAAAAATAGTTAGAAAGTGACAGACTAATAGGCCAATTATCTGAGGAATATTTTGTTTATTTGGCAGAAATTACAAGGAGATGCATAATAAAAATACCTTCAGTAACCAATTTACTCCAACATTAAAATAAACTCATTCACGACTACTGTGCTACAGAAAGTACCATTAAAATGTTCAAAGTTCTTTCCTGAAGCCAAACAAAAACTCTTAACTGAGGCAATATACAATATTAATATTGTTTTATGGTCAATTTATGTCTAGACACAAGCAATAAGAGGTGGAAGAATACTACAGAAATTGCAGCTTTTATGCAGGAAACAGGAACAAAGCCCCAAAGGATTGTGTCCACATTTGTCTTACTCCAGATTTAGAAATTATTATTTTTTCCGTATTAGGTATGGGTCTAAAATATTAGCTGTTTTCTTTGCATGAATGAACTCTGGAGAGGGAATAGTCTGACAGTTTTTTATTAAAAAATACTTGAATAAAATTTTGCCCTTTTTTTTGGCTGACATAACCTATTTGTACTGTTCTTCATACTGGCTAACAAATGGACTTCATGAAACTAACCACAAGTGTCCACAGGCTCTGACTAATGACACAATGTAAAGGACCACAAACATCACATCCTTTAGAAGTTTAAATTCTGATGAAAATTAAAGAAATGCAAGCCAATGTGTTTCTAAAGAAATCAAAATAATGGTATTCCCATATTTTTTGATTTCACAAGCCTTGGCATGAGACATGAAAGTTTAAGCACTGTTTTTTCATTTGGGGTACTTTATAAAGAGCATTTTTGCAATAATCATAGGAAGGCATTATAGTTACAGTATGAAATAAAATAATAAAATGCCAGTGTATAGTTCACATATAATTAATCCTATACATTATCTCCTCTGTGCATTGACTTTTCTAAAAATAAAATAGATAAGGAGGTAGTAACTGCACAATTTCCTTACTAGGTCATGGGAAAAATATTATTAGAGAACAACATTCTCAGGATTTTCTGAAATGACTGCTGTCTCTAAATATCCTAATTTGGGTCATCACTATTTAGGCATAAGGATTTTCATTGTTAGAAAACAGGCTATTCCATTTCTAAAATCAAGTTTAAGATACAAGACACTGAACTTTGGGAAATTAAGACACACAAATCACTTTCAAAGTTCTTGGCTGGAATTTTAGTTTGAGTTGGGAAAAGAAAGAAAAAACTATGAACTAATTTCTGTGGCCACTGTGTAACCTTTGGACTTCTTTAGACAAAGCTTCTTCCCATGTACAAGCTTCCAGGAAACCAAGATATTTCTTATTAAAGAGTTACTTGTTTTCCTCCACAAACCTAAATTTTGAATCCGTTGCTGAGACATGGTGGCCAGTGCTATCCTGTCCTATTGGTGCTCCTTGAACTGTCAGTCTCAAGAATAGCGTTTGCTTAAAGGAAATATAAATCAAAATAACATACAAGCATAAAGAAAATGGTAATACTAAATTTGTCTGATTTTTACTGTGGAATTTTCCACTTATCAAAGAAAATTCCAGCAGACAGAGAGCTACACAGTGTCAGAGTTCTGTTTTTTCATTTGTGTTTAATGGAGAGGATTAAAGGAATTATTCTTGTGGTAGATTAATCAAACTAGCTTTTTATTGAAAAATAATTGTAGGTATAATGTACAGCAAATCAGACTGCTAAAGTGATCCCACACTAAAACAGTGGTTTGATAGCTTTCTCTCCTGCTTGTATGAGTTTTCAATGAAGTAATTTTTTTATGAGGCAAGAGAGACACAGTTTAACTATTCTACAAGATGCTTCATAGGTGGGACAAATCTGTGGATTTTTATTTCTCACAATGGCAGCTTTCTTACTGTCCATAGATCAGAGAATCATGTCAAAAGGAATTTGTGGAGATCATCTAGTTCATCTCTCAGGATCAGGATTGGATCCTATATGGATCATCACCTGTTAAAATCTTTTTACCTCAACCGATGAGTTTTCTCCCTTTTACCCTCACAATTCTCTCCCCCATCCCAACAGGGGAGAGTGAGTGAGCATCTGTGTAGGGCTTAGTTGTCAGATGGAGTTAAACCAAGATACAAATTTATGGGCCAGCATGTAGGCAAAAAAATGAAAACAATTTTCTTTAGAACTCAGAGAAATTCAGTAGAATGTGTTGGAAAAATACCTCAATTTATGCAGAACTCTCCTGCTGTAATACTATGAATTGTGTATTGTGTCTTTAGTACAGCCACTGTCTTCCTTCTCCCTTAGCAAAATCTATGATTATGGTATTCAACAAACAACTTAGGAGTGTGGTGATTCACAAATACAGGTAGATTATACTGACATAATCAGCTTCAGTGCACCAAAACTTTGAATAAACACACTCCTTGGTAAGCTCCAGCGCTGTAAAGGGCCCTCTACATAGCACAGAAGGAATGTAGGTGCTTTTATGTTGAATGACTGAAAGAAATGCAATTGGGAAGTAAAGGACCTAGAAGGGAGAAACAAAGAGATAAATCAATACCTCTCACTAGTGCATTTTTACCTGCAAACACTTAGTGAAGAGCCCACAGGTGGACGGCTTACAGAAATAAACTTAAAATACAGAACTGTTCAATGAAATTAGTTCAAGTGTGTCACATGTGAGCTTTTTCAAGGACCACAGTTGCTTTCACAAAATAAGTGTGCAACAATTAAAAAGCATCAGAAATGAGGACAGGAAAAGAGAAAATGCCTTAAAGTAACAGTTTTAAAGGTTTTTTTCTTTTGGTTTCAGACAGGTAGTTCTGCTTTTGTCTGGAGATAGGCAAGCTCTGCAAGTGTCTGCAAGTGTCTGCTGAGGGAGCACAGCCTTTGTCACCATGGGTGCTTTGGAGGCAGGGGAGCTGCGTGACTGCTGCCGAAACTAGAGCAGCCCTCAGCAACGCAACTACTGTCATGGCCAGAAACCAGGCAGGATCTTGGCAAGTTTCCCCATGCTGTTTCCTCACGCTACTCTGTCTTAAGTGCCTCATATGAAAGGGGTATTTTATTACCAGGGAAAGTCCGACTCTTCCCATGCACCTGATGAACTCCCAATTCCTTCGAAGAGGCTGTTGACACAGCTGCCAATTAACACCATTTGTGATGTACACAAATGAATACAGAGTCTTTGCACAGGCCAAACAGCACGTGGACTTTCATTCATTACTGTCATAGCTTGAATTTAAGGTGGTGACAGAGAACAGATGTGAGAGGTCCTTTAATCTTGAACTTTTCCATCCAGACCTGGAAGTATTTCCAGGGATTTTTCTGGGGGCTATAGACCCAGTTCATACTGCATAAAAAATGATCACAGGCACCAAAGGTCTGTGTTTTGACAGTGTCCAAGCAAAAGCCACTCTTTCCTGAGCACCTTGGACATAACCTTCATCTAAATCCAAATCCTGAGTTATTATTATTGTGCCATAGAAACAGAAGGAAATTGTCAGTCTCCATATCTCTGCACTGATCAGCCCCCACTCAGGATGAGAGGAAGAAAATTACACAGGAGCCTTTGTTATTTTTGTGCAAGTCATCAAGAAATAAAGGAAAATGAGATAGATCTTCCATCTTACTGAAATGCATATGGCAGTGGCAGGCAGGACTAATTTCTTCCAGTGTTCCCAGCTCAGAAGACCCAAATCCTTTTAGGATGCTGCTGTCACATCCCTAGCTGACCTGTGAGCACAGAACATTCACAGCCATGTTCTGGGGATGAACTTCCACAGCTGTAGCTACGCTTCAACATCAAATTCCCTCCCTCTATGGCTCAGTGTTACCATTAGTAGGTCTCTGAATAGAGACATTAGTTTCCTCTTCTGTCTTCCCTTACATTGTGAATCCTCATATATCCATAAACACATAGTACAAGTTCCAGAATATTATATTTACTATATAATACTATAAACCATTTAAATTGCATCTTACACTGGGAAAAACAATCCCACACTGACTAATTCCCCAGTTTCTTCATGTGTGGTATTCAGTAATTGCATGCACAGGGAGGTGATGATCTGTTGTTTTTTCAAAAATCTGTAAGGATGAATGCAAACAGATCACCTCCATTCCAAATAGTTGGACAACAGATATCAATGCAAAACAGGAGAGACCTTGACCCACTGACTTCAGGAAGAACCGGGTGTCTACTACACCATTCCAAATCTGTTTGCACTTCTGAACTCTGCAGCTGTTAATATCTCTCCACAACCATCTTGCTAAACTGCTTCTATGCACATCTGTATCTGACAGGCTCAATTCTCCCGAGCACTTGAGAAAACATACAAGATACACAGATACCATTAATAGGAATTCAGATGGTGAGGTCGGTGTTTTCTTTCTTCATCAACATCAAGCATTTTCCTGGGAAAATAACATTTTCCTGCTGTTAGGATTCTACACACAGAAGCAGAAAAGGGAAGTGGGTGAAAACTAGAAAAAGCATACAGGAAAGTAGACTGTACCATTCTGTGGGTCACTTTCCAGGGTCATCTCATATAGCTTCTGTTCACAAGAAAACTTCTGCAGTAGAACACCTGAAAAAAAAAAAGTCACAGAAAAATCGGGTCTAATAGAGAGAAACAGCCCACAATTTAAATCTTTTTCACTCTATTAAAGTACATTAGGGTTATTTCTGATGTTTTCTGGCTGTTTTGAAGATGAGGCCACTCACATCAATTAATCTCTCCCTGATGCATTGATTTCATTTTACTTTGTCTCTTTATTGGCAAACAGGTTAAAACACATATTTACACATTAATTTCTAAGATCTTTGGCTCAGGCAAAATAATCTACATCTACAGAAAAATAAACAGCCAACAAATGGATTATAGAGCGGTTGCCAAAGGTTCAGACTCATTGCTGAATAATTTTTTCCTTTCAGTTTGGATACCAGCCCACAGTACTGAAAATTTACGTGGCAAGTATAACCAATGACCTCCACTTTGTCTACTCTATTGTGAGCACAGCAATGAAAACAAGAAAATACTGTTAGGCAAAATCAGCTTTCCATCTCACTTAAAATCCATACATTGATTTTCATTAAATCAGATTGCATTTAAGTAGGGAGGGACCTCTGATTCAGCCCCCAGCCCAAAACAAGGCCAGGCTCAAAGTTAGGCCAGCTTTTCCAGTTCTCAGAGTCTCCAAGGATGGAAATTACTCAGTCTCAGTGCAGTTTGATTCAGTGTTTGATGACTCTCATTATTAAAAAATATAAAAAGAAAATCCTAATAAGTGTTTGGAATTTCTGTTTTGTCCATTGCTTCTTGTCCTTTCGCTGTGCACTTCCAAACAGAGTATGGTCTCAACTTCTTTATAACCAGACATTAGGTAACTGAAGTCAGCAATAAGATCCTCTCTTGGCCTTCTCTTTCTCAGACAGAAAAAATAATTCTTTCGGCAGCATTTCCTACATCAAATGCTCCAGCCCCAGCCATCCTGGTGGCCCTCTGCTGAACTCATTCCAGTGACTTAAAGACTTTTTGGTACTATCTATACCTACTGTATCTTGGTACGTTTCATAAACGAACCATAATCGAACGAGATGAAGTTTAAGTTTACGTGTGTGGGTGAATCTGGTACTAACAACAAATGAATGATCACCAACTAGTAGCAGAAAGATATTTTGCAAACAAAAGCTCAGATGCCTTCTTTCCTACATGTGCCAGTGCACCATAGCACATCCAGTCCAGCATGTGCCTTGTGAAGAGCAGACACGTCTCATTCTTTGGCAATGTGTTACCTAAAGCGTGATAGAGCGCAAGAAGTAAGCTCTGTAGCATTAAGCTTAGGTAAAATTGTCACTTTATTATTAAATTATGGATTTCAACAAGCAGATGCCCTTCATTACATCATGTATCCCCAAAAATACGATGTCATAATGGGAAATACAGCAAAACTAAACCCCAGCAAGAAGCTAGAAATGGTGCTGCAGGGAGAAATATAGATGCATTTTGATTTTGCAAATGCCTATCTGTTATTGCCAAGTATGTAACATATGCCGAGAAATTAAAGACCAAATTAATTTGAAATTTGAAAGTCATTTGAAATTGTGTGTGAAACAGCTATTCACTGATTGTGGAAGGGCCTGCTAATACACTCCATCTAAATTCTATTCTTCATATTCCTCAGATAACGCAACATATGCAGTGCTGCTAATAAAACATACACATAGTTTTCTAACATGATCTGGCAATAGTTAAGCATTGTTGTTTGAACAATGGGTCAGTGTTGAGGTGACTGCAGTTCAATTCTCTTTTGCCAGCTATGGTATAGCAGTGACTAAAGACAAAGCAATTCCTGTATATTAGGAACTTTGAGACCAGCACAGAGCCAAATGGTGCAGTTAACGCAAGTTAACATGCAAAAACAAAGACATTTTTCATTTTCTCATAGCTATGGATCAAATTTTGCCTTGAGGACTACACCAAATTTTTTAATTCAGTTTTTAAGTCTATTTTGCAATATTTTATTTTAGTGAAAGACGGAACACATCTATGCTGCATTCATTTTTATCTAATTAGGAAATTCATGTTATCTTCATTAGAAATCTCAGACCCCTAAAAAAATCTGAATTTTCATCAAAGTGCAGCAAAATACTGAAGATCTGTTTTCTTCTCTCTTTTGTGAACAAATTTCTCTTAAATTCAGGCACTAAATTACTGCTGATGGTTAAGTTCATGCTCTAAAGCCATTGCAGATGGGTTCCTATCTGGTACACTGTACACAGACTTAGTGTCTTTACCATGGGTCTTGTATAAACTGTGACACTGTGGTTAGAATGTCAACCACCCCTTCCATGCACTTATTATTTTAATGGATGCAATGATCACAGAACTTACCTCTGACATCACTCTATTACTTTTACAATTTAAACAAGTACAACAAGGGTAAAAAACCCAGCCTAACTCCTTCAAGCTTTTTATAAATGTCAGACTGGAAACTACGCTTAGAGAATGTTGTATTCACTTCATAAATTGTAAATAGATTTCATTATAAATTGATTAGAAGAGCAAAAATTAGAGTACCATTTAAATTGCATTTTCACAAGTATTCATTAAGAAATGCATGTGTTCTTGCATACTTCATAAAAATAATGATCTGACATTTTTTCTTCTTTTTCATTGGCTGAGGGTTCTCCAACAAACAGATCTCCTGGAAAAAGAGAACCCCCTTTCTCACAACTTGCATTATTTTAAAAAAGAATCAATACATTAAAAGTGAGAAGAGTAGAATTTATTTCCTCAGCAAATGAAGAGATAGTATGACCAAGAGCACACTCCTCAGATATCTACCTTCTCTTTTTGATGAAACTCCTGAAGGACTGATGATAGTTTCTTCAGGTGTGTTTCATGAATATTTACCCAGAATGACACTTTTGAAGAATTTGATTCAAATTTCACAGGTCTCTGACTCAGAAAGTAAATTTCATGTCTTGATTGAATGCTGGCATCTGAAACAGAACAGCAAGGTGGAAAGGTAATCTTCACTCACCTGAATCTGCCATTCATATAAGAAAAACAGTATGTAAAAAAAAAAAAGAAAAATCATAGAGACAACTTTCTTATATTTTACAGATCTTTTTCAAAATTATTCTTCTTTCTATCTCAATAAAAGAACAAATATTTACAACTCTAGATTTCTAGAGTAAATTCTTTACATTAAAGAGAAAGATGTGTTTATTTTTGCTGTTATAATCTAAGAAGCAAAAAAATGCTGTACTTATAAACAATTATATGATAGTCACATTTCATGAGAATCCATATCTATCCCTGCTTCAAACTTAAACCTTAAAAGATCTCAATTTCAAACTCCACCTTCCTTAGTTTATCTCTGGTCTAGCACCAATACATAATCCATTTGCTTCATTTTATACTGAAAATTTTTTTGGAAATATAATATTATCTGCCAACTTAAAACCTTTCAAAAATTTTACAGAACCCAAAGTATTGCGGCAAAAGTCCAGAATATCAAAACTTCAAATAATAAAACAAGACAGATAAAAAAGCTTTAATTACTGGAAAAAGAGAGCTTTATGCTATATGTACAGTGCATAAAATTCTTACTGAAACTAGAAGAATTTTTTGCAATCACATCACAAATCCTTCACACAAGATGAAAATATATACACTTAATAGTTAGTCCTATGCCAAGTAAATATTCATGAAACCACATGAAGTACTAGCAGTTTCCCTAACTGCTTCTATATGGTAACAATCATAAATTTTTATAATTATGTCAAAATAACATCAAAACAGAAAGAATTTGAAAGACCTCAATTTCCAAAATGAAGATTCAGTGCTACTTTTCTTTTACTTCTTTAGTTAGACACACTATTAAGTATCTGTGATACCACTAAGTATCATTGAATGCCAAGTTATTAAATTTCAAATGAAAAAGCCAACAAACATTTTACAGTGCCTTTAATTCAAGAGTTAAAAAAAATAGTTAAATTTGGATGTATATTGATGTTGGATCAATATTAGAATTTAAATATAGACTAGATACAGAGCCCAATTCAATTAAATCAGACATCTCTATCTTATTCATCGAAGCTCAGGGTTTCTTCACAGCTGTTTCACTTCAGTTTATGAGGGAAAGAAGGGCCTATTCCTAACTATGCAGTAGTTCTGAATCCAAAATTTCCACATGTTTGGATCCAACATTTGGGTCCTGGCCCACTTTTGCAACATGTCAGAGCAAAGCCTTAAGACATCAAGTAAAAGTGGATTCTGGGATTAGAAGCAAAAAAGGCATTTTAAAATCTATTTGGAAATATTATTAATTATCCCCTCTGCACTACATATATTATTTCAGCATGTGCCCCAGGCATGACCCACTTCCTGATAAAAACATTTTTAAAAAGGAGTGGGCTACTGAAGAATCTGTGGGCATTTTGGTGATTCTGTTCTCTGTAACAGAAATACTGAACAAATTCTTTACATATAAACTGTTTCTAATATCTCATGTAGCTCAAAAATAATTTGGGAAAACTGCCAGGAATACATACCTTGGTTTTTAAAATTACAGTGGTTTTGGTAATGAATCTGCTTCCTTCACACCTGGAAGTGTTCAAGGCCAGGCTGGATGGGGCACTGAGCAACCTGATCTAGTGAGTGACATCCCTGCCTATGCCAGGAGGGCTGGAACTAGATGATCTTAAAGGTTCCTTCCAGCCCAAACCATTCTATGATTCTGTGACTCAAATCTCAGTAAGTGCTTTTGACTAACTTCTAGGACAAGTTGACAAAACGTATAAAATTTATTTATTCATGATTTATAACATGAAACTTCCCTGCTGGCATTTATTAATGGGTTATTTTATTTACTTTAAATTCAATTTTATGATTTAAGTATGAGCTCATGCTACTAAAGTGAACATGAGAATATATTGTTGCAATATGACATAGCACTGTGACTCAGTCCAAGCCCAGCCTGTAGGACGATGCAATTGTGATGGCAGAGCAGCTCTTGTAGAAGTTTATTAACAACTTTATTATGAAATTCTTTTTAAAAGACAGAGACATTTTAGGTCAGTCTGTTCTAAAAGTCATGTAACTATGAGCATTTATCATTAGTGTTTGAGCTAGATGTGATGCTTCACTCAACTACTGACATTCCATGTGCTAAATCTTCTCTTTATCACTGTCAAATGTAAATGGTCTGCAAGTGTGTCTGTAAAGCTGTGATCAAATCATAATTAAGAGTTGTCCTTGGGCCTAAGGAGCATTGCAGTCCTGCCATCTGGAATTTAATGCCATTGCATTTAACCATCTGTATGTCACCTTTTCACATCTAGTATCTTAAGATACACTGGATAATTAATACTTCCTGAATATTTCAGGATTTTCCAACTTTTGAAGTATATATGCAAGCTTTTTCAAAAGAACATATTACCTACTTTCTTATTCTTCTCAAAATAATGGCCTCGTGCTTTTCTGCACCCATATAATGAAGTCTTCTTGTTAAACATTTTACTCCAAGTAAAATAAACAGTTATCTCCCAGATAGTCTTTGAAATTTGTAAACTCACTACAGTGTAACCAGTGATTTGAATTTCCTAAATTTTGCATATTTTACTGCAAATAAGAAGATATTAAATGTAACTGCACTCTGGAGTATACGGGGTTGGAATTTTTTTTTATATTTTATTGTCTACATCCATACAGAGGAGCTAATATAAAAACTGGAAATGTGACATAATGGAATTAAAGTGCAGTCAAGCTAAGTAATATTAGATATGTTTCTGTAAAGTGAAAAGCAAATTCAATTGAAATTAGCTCTTAACTGAAAAGTACAGGTCAGGTCCAAATAGTGACTAAAAATGAAAGTGAATTATGGTACCTCAGTGTCTGCTAGTAAGTGCAATGTGTTATAGTTAAAGTCATAGACTCCAGGCCTGCCAAAGGAAACCAAAATCCTGAAAGTTCCTGAGTGCATCCCAAGGGTATGCATGAGTATTTTTAAGGAGAAATAAATATCCATTCCAATGGGTGCATGTAAGTGTAACAGATCATGTCAGCATTTACGGAGTATCATAAACAACTACATTGTCAAATAGGAAACTTCTTTATGCAAGTCTCTGCTCCATATTGATTTGTCTCTACAGAAATAAGAATAAACTAAAAGGATACCAGATATATTTTTATTACTAAAACTTCTTTTGAAATTTAAAGCTCTCCAAAAGAAGTTTTAGTAAAATCATAACAAAATTCTCTATGTTAAGTGATGTCATCCTGATGTTTTCTGACTTTCTCAAACACCAGAATGTTCTTTGAACTGTACTGCAAGAGCTTAGAATGCTTTTCAGACAGAAGTACCACACAGAATTCACATGGAAAGCAATTTCTGCTTTACTTCACTGTTCTCTGCATGACCACTAACTGAAAATAAATTAAAAAAAAATGTCTAATTTGTCTCAAAGGGGAATGATGGCATTTTAAGAGTACCGATAATTTCTTTAATCATTGCCCAAGGCTAACACTAATTTAAAAGTTAACTTCTTCCAAAAAGCATATTCTTTCCTCACAAACTATTCTTCATCAGGAAAACTTCCAAGTATCAATGAAAAAAATATGTGTTTATTTACAGTGATCAAAACCTAGCATTATTTACCTTGGAGCAATTTTAGCAGAAGCAGCAAAAACCTTTTCCAGTCATTTTTTTCTTTTTTCTCCATTAAAGAAAATATATTCTCTGTTTCATTTTACCATCTCAAAGGCCATGTTTATCTAAATGCACATCCTAGTGTGAAAATGAATGGATGGGAAAATAAATTAATTCACTGTCTGAGTAATTTAAGTCAGGTAGGAGAGGGTTTTTTTTCCCCCTAATAGTTAGGAAATAAAGCTCATGTTGTGGCAGACAGCCAATATGTCGCAGGAGCTGCAGATTTTTAAAGTGCACAAAAAAATTTTAGTTAGATAAAGGTTTTTGCAGAAAATGTTTGCCTCTGTTGTGATTGATAAAGTCATGTGTCATAATCAGATAAAATTACTTTTAGGTGATCCAATGAAGGTGACATAGTTTTATTGCTTCAAATATATAAGCACAGGTGCACAGAACTCAGTGTACCTCAGCTGTATTTTATTTATATCCATCCACCTTGGTAATAAGATGTATCAATGGCTGACTGAAAGAAACAATGAACATGTTATTTATCATTT
This sequence comes from Pseudopodoces humilis, assembly GCF_049639895.1. Taxonomy (NCBI): domain Eukaryota; kingdom Metazoa; phylum Chordata; class Aves; order Passeriformes; family Paridae; genus Pseudopodoces; species Pseudopodoces humilis. The sequence goes on from NC_142200.1 coordinate 51,599,310, forward strand.
TATAACACTGAGTGTGCTGTCCTAAAGATATTTAAGTTCTTTGCATAAAACTGGGACAAAAAAGAAAAAAGTTGACGAGCATTATAAAAAGAGCAGATTTGTTCTAGCATGATTTGATTTTCAGAAGGTGGTTTATTTCTTTACACATTTTTATAAATTCATGTATGTGTATTAGAATCCAGCTTATTCACTTTTTTTTGTCTAGTAGATCCAAAGCACCAGTTCTCTAGGGGAAGGAAGAGGCTTTCATGCAACTTTCTGCCAGTACAATATCATTCTTAGAAAACAGCATTTCCTCCAACAAACTGTACAGTAATTTCTAATTTAATATAAAAATCTCCTGTAATGGAACAATCACATCTCTGATGCTATTATACTTTTGGAACCATCATGATAAATAAAATCACTCATAGACAGTATTGTTAATTTTGTGTTGTGCTGATCTTCTGTGTAGGGAGGGGTTCAATAAAGTAAGGCTACAAGTTAGAAACAGTGAATTTCACAAGGGTGAAATTTAAAATTTCCTGAGCTCAAGAGTGGCTGACTTAACCAGCCACAGGTATAGGACATGCCAAATCTCTGTTTTGTTTCCAGGCTTCCCCTCCATAAGACTGCATCTTCCTTTAGTTAGGGCAGGCTAGACACCATAGGCCACACATTCAGGAGGGCATTTAAAACTGAAGGCCTTAATCACAACCTGAATCCTACCCTGCAGTGTTTGTTGTAGCATTTGACTTCGTAAGAAACATTGCAGACACCAACTAGATTTACTAAAGTCAATAAATAAATAAAAACTCACTGTTGACTTCATAGGAGCAGTGATAGATTTATCTCAGGATTTTAATCAGACCTCAGGAAGGCAATTTTTAGCTGTGGCTTTGAGTGCTGACTATCTGAAGAGAGTAGCTGAATTCCTCAGTCAAGAGGCCTCTTTGCAAGAAGTTGCCACAGCTCATGAGGGTTTGGCATCCCAAGGAAGTGGCAGTAGCTAATGAGCAGCCCTGAGTCTGATGTCTGACCTTCAGGGACACACTTAAGTGACCAGCACCCCCATGCTCAGCACAAGACTACTCTGCATCATCTTTAAGAGGCACATAGAATCCTCTGTTACTTGTTAGCCTGAAGGTCAAGGGAAGTAAAGTACCCCTCTGCTCCAGTAAGACCCCACTTGGAGCTGGTGTCCAGCTCTGGGACCCCCCAGAACAGGAAAGACTTGGATCTGTTGTAATGACTCCAAGGGAGGGCCACAGAAACAGTCAGAGGCAGGGAGAATCTATCCTGTGAAGATGGTTGAAAATTTCAGGATTGTTCAGCCCAGAGAAGAGAAGGCTCCAGGGAGAATTTAATTGCAACATTTCAGTACTTGAAGGGGGCTGATAAGAAAGATGAGGACAAATTTTTAACTGGGTCTGTTGCAACAGGACAGGAAGTAATTTAAACTAAAGGAAGGTCAGTTCAGAGCAGATACAAGGAACAACATTTTTATGATTATGGTAATGAAGCAGTGGAGCAGAGAAGCTGTGGATGTTTCATCCCTGAAGTGTTCAAGGTCAGGTTGGATGGGGCTCTGAGAAGTCTGCTCTAGTAGAAGGTGTCCCTGCCCATGGCAGAAGAGCTGGACTAGGTGACCTTTAAATGTCCCTTCCAGCTGAAAACATTCTTTGATTTTATGATTCCCTGCCTACCTTTGGCAGCCTGAGTTACCTTGTGTAAGCCAGATACTCACCCATACTTAGTCTGAGTCCTACTGAGCAAGGGTCGCATTTGTTTCATGTTGTCTATCTCTCTCCAAGAAACTGTCTTCATACATGGCATTTTCTTTTACATTAATTTCTATGGGTTTGTGACAGAGAAAATGAGACTGCAGAAGCTTGCCTGGAATTCACTTTGGAAGATGATGAAAGAAAGGGAAAATTTCCTCTGCTTCAGTACCAAGATTACAGGCAATTTTTACAGAAGTGTTTTTTTTATTTTGTTTTGTCTCTTGATAGATGATGTTGAAATACTTCAAAACAAACAAACCAAAAATTTAGTCATATCAAGGAACTAAAATATTTCAGCTTAGGCCAGTTCCATTTAAAATTACACCGAGGAGAGGAAATATACAAATTATCATTTGGATATAAATCTTTATAGCCTGTGAAAATGAAATTTTTCAGTTAAATGTTAATTAGTCATGTATTTCATGAGACCATTTCCATCAAGACCTATTTTATAGGATCCTAGGAGAATGCATCTAAAAAAAACTCCTCAAGAAAACATCTTGTGTTGGGGAAGGACAAACAATAAATATGATCACAATAAAAACTTTCAGCAATTGTAACAAAATATTCTTTCCATCAACTTGTCATCATCAATTTTTTGTCATCTTCCACTAAGACAGGTTACACTTTATGCAAGGTATCTATTCTAGGGGTGGGAAAGGCAATCAGGAGGGAAGATGGAGGGGAAAGAGATGACTTCTACTGCTCCCTGTTTAGAAAGGATTAAGGCAATGACAGACACTCAGATCAATTAGATATCAAAAAAAGGTAATTAACTATAAATATCTTCACCCTCCTCTAAGTTGTAGTGAATATATTTTAACAAAATATAGGACAAACTCCTTTTCCCACTACATATTTGGAAAACAAACAAACAAAACCAACATAAAATAAAATAAAATAAAATAAAATAAAATAAAATAAAATAAAATAAAATAAAATAAAATAAAATAAAATAAAATAAAATAAAATAAAATAAAATAAAATGGCAAAGAAAAAATATACTGTCACAAAATAGAACTTTGTATTTCTTAAGCTCTTTTTCTCCATATGCTACTTTCATTTAGTCTTCCCCAGAGACGTGATTTTTTTTGTCTGTAAAATAGCTTGTCTTGACTTTTCATTCTCACTAGTTTTCGGTAATACAGGAAAAGAAAAGAAAACATGTTCTTATTGCAGCATTGTTAGTTTTATCCATCTGGAAAGCATAGGTTTTCCTCTGTGGCATCCCAATGACCATAAGAACAGAAACATAATGACAAAGTTAGGTGGTTTAATAAGCTCCTAAAGTAATTTAATCAAGGAAAACCTACTGAGCTTTTAAGCATGTATTAGCACATAAGATAGCATACAAAGAAAAGATCCCTGTGCTTGCATACTGATTTAAGACCTTGAGAACCTGGCACTGTGTTCAGTTCCATGACCAGAGGAGAAAAAGCATTCTCTGCCCCTTATAATATGAAGCATGCAAGGTCATATCTCATAATTTAGTTCATTACTGAATAAGTGAACTAGCTGAAAGCACTGAGTGCTTTTAGAGTTTGACCATGGAGACTAAAAATCCATACCATGTTGGGTAAACATGAGTAATCTAGGCTATTGAAAAAAAAAATTGTTTATAAACAAAAGATTTCAAAATACAGAAGCACTAGAGGCTGGAAAAATAGATCATAGTAACAGAAAAATAGGAAAACAAAATTGCCCTGATAAAAAAGAACACAAAATCTACAGAGCTGCGCAAGATACCCTAACCATTCATTTAAATCAGAATTGCTGGAACAGCTGGTGCAATACAAAATTTATTTTTTAGATTAGCAATCAATGGATACTGCATACCTACACTAGCTACATATGCAACCTATGAAATCAATCTGTGTGCACTATTAAGATAAAGTTACTCATTTTAAGGGCAAATCTAATACTAAGTGTACAGTATTTTGATATTCCATTAACTTTGAGCATACATCATGTTTCTAAAATTAAAGTCTGCTACTCAGTAATCAATAAAGAGTGTAAAATACATTTCTAAGAATCACTGTCTTATAATAACAGAGGCAGTGTTGGGACAAAACTGAACAAAATGTATTTAAGGGGGAAAAAGGATTCTTTTGAAAAACCAGAGAAGTTAAACTTACTCTAATCACAGATACAGGATCGAATTTTTTTTTAAAATCTGCCAGCTAGATTAATTGAACTGTTTGGAGTCAAAGGTGGGGACTGTTCAAGGGATTACAAAATGAGAACAGCAGATACATGGGGAGCAGATCTTAAGCCTGACACTGTGCACTCAGATATAGCAGGACAACTGCACCTCTTGAACTGCTTCCAAAAAGACTTGGCCTGGACAGCTGTGGAGTGTTATGGGGGCTTACCTGGTTGTCAACTCTGCTAAAAAAAACTATTTACTGCACTGCCTAGATGAACTGCATCCCAGGTTCTTCGTCTCTTCTTGTCTGATGACTGCTGGACAGGACCTGTCACTGTCACCAGTGCTGTGGGACTGCACCTTCTTGGTGAGATCCTCTGCATCTGGGTTGTCCTTTGCTATGAGGTCATCCTCCTCTGTGGAACAATTTGGCCTCACTGCTCCCCAGCAATTAGAATTATGCCAAAAGCACTCTTAAATGAAATATCTCTCTGAAGGGTCAAACCATGGAGAAGAAAAACGTTCTTGTGTTGCCAATTCAATAGGAAATGAAGTTGCATTTAACATACAGGCAAGAGAATGGCTGTGGCACCTCCATGTACTCCAGACTTAGTAAAAAAGAAATCAATTCAGACTGAGAGTAGGCAAATTAATACTGTGGAATACAGTGGCTATGCTGTATAATCTGTATAAACATTCAGTGTCTTTCTCTATGTTTCAAAGAAGCTTTAATACAGGAGTCTGTGGTGAGCTGATATAATACCAAGATTTCATTTTATTTTTAAAATACGCCACAGATCATTTATTAATACATGAAGAATTATAAATATTTAAAACAGGTCTGTAATTGTCAAAATCAATGCACAAAATATATTAGCTGATTTTTGCACTTACACTGTTTATTCACTTACTCAGGAATTTGGAAATTCACAATGAATTGCATCAGTAATGTTTTTTTTTCCATAAACATATTTTGTAAACTAAATTAACTGTTAGTAACATAAATCTAGACAGTCAGTTATAGCCTGACTTCTCTCTTGTCTTCAAAAATGAACCCAAATCTCTCCACTGTCTAATCCTAGAAGTTCTTGGCTCAGGAAAAATTTCTCATAAAAGTCAATAGTGACAACAAATTAAATCCAACAGAAATTGTACATGAATTGAGGACATTGTGAAACTTAAAGATGAAATTTTTTTTGTCATCACACAGAGGAAAGGATGAGAAATTCCCTTTTCTCCTTCTTTATGACACTTTCAAAAGCTGATGCCAGAGCAAGCTATGAACAATAACCTATGAAATTTGGAAAAAACAATAAACCTGACAGGAATTTTTTTTTTTTCACACAGCATGACATGTTTTTCAAAACTTAGGAATCATCCTAAATTTCTTAGCATGTTACACGCCATAACATAACTATGTTCAGAAGTACGTGCACATCTTTTTTATACAGACATATTCTAATATTCTAACATTCATTAACTGTGCTCCTAGGGGATGTACACCCAAGAGAATGTGTGAAGGCCAAGGAGAGGAAGAAGAAAATCTGTCCAAGTCTTCCTAAGCAGCAGCCATTCAATTAATAAATTGCAGCCTGTGAAAGGGTACCCACAGCTGTCTTTGTATACCAGTTGGTTCCCAGGAGACATTCCCTCAGGATTCGAGCAGAACCTGGCATAACTGGACAGGGGATGCATATCTATGAGCCCCACCAAGCCCAGAAGAAGATTTTAGCCCTACATTAAATTTTAGCAACTCAAACACAGGACAAATTCTCCACAATAACTATGTAAATACACTGGCTGCCATGGAATGGCAATGATTTAGAGTAGTTAAGAGCTGAGCTATTCATTTAGCAGTGTATTTTGATTTAAAAATCCATTTCACTTGGGCACCTCTGGTTGAACTATGTTTTGACTTAGTCATTCTTTGGAAGTAGCAACCATAGTCAGTCCTGTCCTTTTCTGAAAGTTATGACCCAATACAACTGAATTCAAAAACTTCAGTGTAAAATATCATTAAGAGTTTGAAAGTTAAAAAAATTAAAAAAGCCCAATCCAAAAAACTTTAATACTTTCCCTTAACTATTGATATTGACGTTATAAGGCCAATTCCAATCTTAAAAACTTTATTTTTTTATTAATGCAAAGTAAAATAAATTCCATTTAAATATAAGGGTGATTGATGCCTCGCTCTCTAGGCTGGGAGGCTGTGGACTCTCCATCCTTGGAGATATCCAAAACCCAACTGGGCACAGCCAGGAGCAACCTGCTATAGTTGACCATAATTTGAACCAGGGGATTGTATGAATGATCTCCAGAGGTGTCTCTCAGTCTGAGATTTTATTCTGTCAAGTCTCTGTTCTAAGAAACAGAAATAACTTCCTTTAAAAAAAGAAAAAAGTTTGAGAGACATTTGCTTCCTAAAAGCCTTGTGGGGAACATACTGACCTGTGATATGGGAGGTGATAATGAGAGTCCAAAGCATCTGTTTCAGGTCAGGAACACAGGACAGTGCCCTGTCCAGTCCAGGGGGAGAATCTATTTGGAGCAAGGCGTCTCGCTATCCCTGAAACACTCCATGCTAATCTTACCTGTAGAAAGTTTAAAAAAAAAGAAAGAAGTACTTCTATAGAAAAATACTGACTTTGCAAAATGATCTTCTACTCATATTCCAAACAGATGCATAAACACCTCATTTTGTCCTTAAGCATGTTCTAATCTTGTGTCATTCACCATTATAGAGCATCCACATATTCTAAAAGTGCAGAACAAGTTGACTGCAATATAAACTTCCATACAGCTATCTTAAAATGTGTTTGTGCTATTAACAAAAGCTAACCAGGGCTTTTTATCCAGGCTTCTTAACACAAGAAGCCTTTTCTTCACTAGGTCTACCTGCTACTGGTGAAATGGAAAGTCTATCTAGCACAGCTTCTATAAACAGAGACTGTGGATCTCACCCAGAACTGAACATTTTTCTATGATCTTGTGCTTGCTAACACAAATTTCAGTCTTCCTTCTAGTTAATTTTTATTTTTTATCATATTATTTCCTTTTTTTCCCTCAAGGTTATTCCAGAAGGATGTCTCTGGAATGCATTTTAAGGTATTCATCCAAGTTAATCCATACATAGAATCGTAGAATCATTAAAGTTGAGAAAGAAAGATCTGATCTTTAAGATCAGAAAGTCCAACCATAAACCTAACACTGCCAAGTAAATCACTAAAATGTCCCTAAGTGCCACATATTTTAAATACCTCCAGATATGGTGACTCCATCATGTCCCTGGGAAGCCCATTCCAATGCCAGACAACCCTATGCATGAGGAAATTTTCCAACCTAAACCTCTCCCAGGGAAACTTGAAACTATTTCCTCTTGTGCTGTCATTCACTGAACAGGGAGAAGAGGTTACTTCCCAGTCGGTTACACCCTCCTTTCAGGTAGCTGTTGAGAGCATCTCCCCTGAGCCTCCTCATCTCCAGGCTAAATGCCCACAGCCGCTCCCTGTCAGACTTGTGCTCCAGACCCTTCACCAGCTCCACTGCCCTTCTCTGGACACACTCCAGCACCTCAATGTCCTTCTTGTGTGAGGGGCCCAAAACTGAATACAGGATTCAAGGTGTGACTTCACCAGTGCTGAGTACAGAGGGATGACCCTGCTGGGCGCACTACTTCTGATCCAAGCCAGGATGCCATTGGCCTTCTTGGCCACATGGGCACAGTCTGGCTCATGTTCAGCTCCTGTTGACCAGCAGACTCAGGCCCTTTTCCACTGGAAATCTTTCCAGCCACTCTTCCCCCCAGTCTCTAAGTTTGTGTGGTGTTACTGTGACCAAAGTGCAGGACTTAACCACTTTGCCTTATTGAACATCATACCACTCGTCTCAGCCCATGGTTCCAGCTTGTCCACATTCCTCTGCAGAGCCTTCCTACACTCAAGAAGATCAACATTCCTGCCCAACCTGATGTCATCCGCAAAGGTACTGCGAGTGTCCTCAATCCCCACATCAAAGTCATCAATAAAGATATTAAACAGGGCTGACCCCAACATTGAGTCCTGGGGAATGCCACTAGTGACAGGATGTCAGCTGGATGTAACCCCATTCACCACCACTCTTTGGACCCAGCCACCCAACCAGTTTTTTGTCCATCAAGAGTGCTAGTGCTCACTGTCATCTGATGCTCTCTGTCAGGAGCTACACTTACTCTGGGCTTTCAAGAATTTCCCCCAGCACCACTATCCTGTTTTATTTCAGGTCACCAGGTAGAAAAAAGTAATTTTGCTTTGAAGACACTATCCTGGCACTATCAGGCACTAGAGCCTGCTACATGACATTGCCTTGCTGTGACCTTAAGATGCCATTTCTGAAGATAATTTAGAAATAGGAGGAATATGCCCTTATATTATAGACCAAAATAAATAAGTATTTCTCTTTGAGAAAAGTAAATATTTGTTCCTGTAGGTGGATATTATTCTGGCTTTTTAAGTGAAGAGTACTAACAGCATAAAAGACAGCCAGATGTTCACCAATCTTTTTATGTTACTTCCAAAGGTTAATAGCCAGTGCTGCTCCAAAGGAGTTAATCTGTAAGAATTCAAACACAGATAGCAGCTGAGAGCAAGCAGCTAAAATCATTGCATTGCTTGATCCATTCATGCACATGGAAGTACTCTGCACAGTTTGAGGAGAAACTCACACATATTTTGCTGGAGAGGTGCAGTATGACACCACCCTCTTAATGCTGGCTTTATTACAAGGCTTTTCTCAGAGCAGGCTTCCAGCCAAACTGCTGGAATGGGGAGGCTGAAGAGCTGCAGCAAACCAGACACACAACAGTAAGCAAGCTTAGCACTAACTACTGCTTCTTTCTTTTTCACAGGTCTGCATATACCTAGCACTCCATGGTCTTCCCTTTTTATCCTTTTGCTCAAAATACTTAATTTTTATTTTTTTTTAACTGACTAGGGTCTCCTAAAATTGAACATGGTAGAGATACTGTCAACATATGAGACAAAAAAAGGTAGCCTGTCAGGTGGTCTCCCTTCTTGCTGTGCAGGCTGAATCCTGCCTAGGGAGGCATTAAATTTTTTTACTGACAATTTCCATTTTTGTGAAATTTAACATCTAAACCTGACCATTCAAACTCAAGTTCTGCCTGCATCACCTTTTTTTTCCCCCTGAAATATCTTGGAAATTGTCATGAATTGTTTGTTTAAAAAATATGACAATTCTTTCAAATAAATCATAAATAGGTCAACTGAAATAACTTTATGATGGATTAGAGGAAAAATTGCCACAAAAGTTATTGCCAACTAGCACAACAATCAAAAAAATCCACTTTAATTGTTAAATTAAATTAAATCATCATAACACAAGTCTCTATTCCAGAATGATTCAGCGCTTGTCAAAAATTCAGATTAAAAGGTGAAATTAAAAAAAAAAAAAAGAAGCATATATAGAATCTCAGGAAGGAATCAAGCAAAAATTGTAGTTACAAGGTACGCAATTGAAGTCTTTTCCAGGAAATTAATAAAACTTTAAAGGGCCTTTATTCTGTTTCATACAAACTCAACACTAGGAAAATCCCTGAGGTAGTGAAATTTGCTTTTCTCTTATATTAGTCAAGACCCTTAAGAAATACTCTGCCTGCTCCTAGCAAAAAAAAACCCCGGATGACTGTCAATGCAGTAGATTGGTTATTATACCAAATCAATCAATACGAAGTGAAATGAGTAAATAAATACTCTGTGAGTGTCTACAGTCTAACATCTTACAAATAAATTCTATTTTATCTTACATTTAGATGCTTACAATATTATACATAATTCCTAAAATTTAAAAATTAGTAATTTTAGGGAAGAAGTAGAGGGGAAAAGAATCAATCTTTAAAGAAGAACAAACCTCTGAACACAGAGGTTTAACATGTGGGATTTGCCTTCTGTGTGGGATTCAGTCAGGGAGGCAACACACTGAGTTAGTTGTCTTGTACCATGTGGAGGTTCAAGGACAACACAGTGTGTAACCACCCTGCAATACCCTGCAATCCACCTCTAACAATCCATTTCTTATGTCATGCCTTCTGTCTTCAAGCCCATGTCATTCTATATACAAACAATCATTCATAGTGTGTAGAAAGCAGCCTATGTCACTGATCCAAAATATTTGCACATTACTGTGACAACACCCAAACAAAGCTGGTTAAAAAGCAGCACTCATTTAGGGAGAGCAATGTGTCATCAGATGGCAATTTCCAAATACATCTCTACAACTAATTTTAAATAATTTTATAGTTTTTAGTAGATGTTAGGAGCAGTCTGAGCTCATCCAGAGACAGAGGAAGGTTTGTGCTGGTCTGAGGAAAGCACATCACACATGGAAAATGGCAGAACTGCTACAGGCTGCACTGCCCTCACCCTGCCTCACAACTTCCATTTCCATCCATCCTGCCTGCCCCAAAATCTGAGCAGTAACAGCTCCAGAAGGCATGGCCAATGCTGAGCTCTGGAGAGTTCATGCTTTCCTCTTCAGAGGAATGCAGATCAGACTAATTTGCCCTGACAGCTTCTCAACACTCTCTATATATGAAAAGCAAAACTGCATGGAAAGACTCAAAGGACAGAAATGTCAGGTGCTCATTCCTGAGTGTATTGTTCCTTCAAACATTTCATGCCCTCTCTATGTCATGTCATGCATGTGCCAGCAGGGCAGGCTGTTCAGGCTTCTGTGTCACAGCAGCTCCAGTGTTTAATAAAAATAATAATCAGGTAATGATTTTTAAAAGGTACCAAGAGTACACATAAACCAGCACTATGCAAGCAGGGGTCATTAGGGTCAGCACATACCTCTCTCAAAAACAACATGACAAAATGAAAGTTGACACATGTACATTGGTTAGCTCCAATGGAACCCCATTTCTTTCCTCTTTCACCTTATAAATTACAGCACCATACCCCAAAGCCTTTCCTCTAACGTGTCAGACAGGACGAGGCCGTTAGTCCCATCCCAAGCCTCAGATGCAGACCTCACATACTAGATAATGGTCATCATGCACAACTCAGACAGCAAATATTAGGGAATTTTTGACACACACAAGCCTCACAGTGAGTGAGCTCAATGAACTGAGCTAAAAGAGCATAGCAGCAACAACTGAGATTCAGTTTAACCAGAAGAAGATATCCTTAAGGAATTTACAGCATTATATTAACACAAGAGACAAGACAGGGTTGAGACATTCCCAGGGCAAGGGCTGGTGGCTCTGGGGGCCTGAAGTGAGGTCCTGGGCCGTGACCATGTTGGAGGACCCCTGGAGGACAACCAGCGAGGGAGGCCTGATGGCAACAGGTCAGTGGAGTCGAGAAGCTGGTGCTGAGGAAATTATTTTCATCCCTCACTAACTCCAGGAGTGTTACTGAAAACTGTCAGCTCCAGTCCCACAGACTGAGCCCTTATGAGCAGGTGGAGCTCACAATTTTTGGTCCCAGAGCAGAGCACATTTGATGATTTACTTTAAAAAGTCTGGTCCAAGCACTCTGGGAATGTTTTGCAATCTAAGCAAAGAAAATCAGGAAATTTTTCTCTAAAGCAGGCTCAATACTAATGAAGGTGCACCCAGTACTCTCAGCCCTACTTATTTTTGAGTCCAGTTTTGTCTTGATTATTTCTGTCTTTGTACATGGGGTGCAAAATGAACCACCCCAGACCTCCTCACCTCGCCAACAAAGGTGGTTGTTTGTGATTTAATATTTTTAAAAATAAACATGTACTCCCCATCCCTATATGCAAAGTGGAAATTAAAAAAGTCTGCATGAAAATATGTAGAGCTACTTGTAGGAAATTCTTGGAAGGTACTGGAACCAAGGGACTTTAAAAGCCAGTCTCTATGCAAGAAATTCTAAAAGAAAAACCTGGGACTGGTTAAATCTCTTTAGAATTCAGGCATGAAATGTCTAGTATTACAGTGCTTGCTTCGTACAAGTAATGACTGCTTGGAGAGACATTACAATAATTTTGTTTCCTGAAATTTTCCCCAGTCCATTTTTTAAAACACATTTTAAATAAGTTATATATTGTTTGTAGATGTCTACCTTTGAAATTTAGAAACTGAGGCAAATAAAAGTTAAGTAAATTGTTCAAGGTCCCATGGAAGTCTGTGTCAGAATTTTATTTTCAGAGGTGAATTATGCTGTGCACATTAATAACATAAAGTGTAGTGGTCCAAGTTGCCATTTAGCTTTTCCTTCTTTATAAAAGCAGGAGCTTTTCCTAGGTGAGTAGGGGACACACAAAAATAACTGTATTCTGGAGAAATACTCAAAATATATCCCATTCCTGCTGAGCTTATGGTGTTTCTATTAAGCCAAATTATGGAAGATGTCACTAATTAAGAGAATCCACTGGCATCATTTCTAATAGTGCAAACATCCTAATAATAAACCTTCAGTGAAAGACAGAATTCCTCATTATTAGCATCCCAGAAGAAAAAGATATCTAGGACAACCTTAAGCGGAAGAAAGCAAACAGCTTTATGTTGTGATTGGGCAAATTTTAATATGTACAACTCCTACTATCCAAGGATGGGTAAAGATAGTGCATATCTAACAAGTAGTTGACCAAAAGCAGATGGATTAAAGTTAAAAGTTCTGAATAAGTTTTGAAAGTATCTGTGTGTAAATTCATACCCCTTGTTCATGCATTTGAAAACATATAAAGAAATAATTGATTCTCACAAGTTCCAGTCCTACATCTTATCTTTCTCTCACCACAACTGATCACAATGGAAGTAATGTTACAAAGCCCTCATCAATATTTTTTCTAAAAATATGGGAGCTGATTTTGAAATATTTATATCCCTTAAAATAATCTCCTCTTTTGAATAGATGCAACCTTTATTTTTGTAGAGACATGGTTGCACCCTCTATTCATGATCAGCTCTGCATAAATTCCCAGTTATTCATTACCAAAGCTAGCACTCCTCTGATTTCAGCCAGCTGAGGCAGAACACTAGGCAGAGAAGTGCTCAGGGTGTCCTGAGCAAAACCTACAGGATAAAAGTACATTAGGTCTCTGCAGAGAGAGTTCTAACTTCAAAACAGACATTTTTAAAATTTAAAATAAAAATATTATTAGGGAAAAAATGCAAGATGCTGAGGACGGTATAATAATTCTTTGGAAAGTTTTACTTTGCAAAATGGAGCAGGTGTGGGCAAATGTTTGAGCTTTTCAGTGGTGGAGGATCTTTTGCATCTTTTTTTTTCTTTTGCAATAAGTATTGGGTGAAATTTCTTCACGGATTTGCTTAGTGCAGTGCCACATGCTCATAGTTTGGACTGATGAGGAAACCACATTGAAAGACCACAGCAGGGGATAAAATTTCTCCAGCTGCTGTGGCAATACATTTGTCTGTGAACTGCACTCTACATAATCCTAAAGAATATTACCTGGCTCCAGAAGAAAGAAGGGGGATATATGTCCATAATATATTTGAAAAAATAAACAAAACCAAAACTAAAACCTATGAGGCCACTGCTTCTATATGGGTCCAGAAGACCAGAACAGAGTATGCCATTAGGCAGGTGTACAGTTATAAGTAACTGACAAATAAAAGAAAGACACAATCCCTAATTTTTTGCTCCCTAAAACTAATTTGAAAAGTCCACTCTACCTCCTCTGCCCATGTGTCTAAAGAATTTACCAGTGTGGCAATGTAAAGCACCATGAAAAATCTTCTTTGTTGAATTGTATTAACGTTGACCTCAATTAATTCGAAGTAAATTAGAGATGAACATCACTAAGCAGATGCATACTTAAATAGCCACAAAACCACCCTAGTCAAAAGAAAAAGAGAAATCAATTAATGATACAAACCTTCAAGACTTCTGGACATCATCAACTGGTAGTTAATGAGATGAGGAAAAAACTTGGCCTGCAAGCAACACTACTGGCAGCAATACTACACCAGCCAAAACGGGGTGCATATCTGATCAAGGAAGGCCATGCACCTATTACATCATTGCGCTGAATTCAAAGGTATTAGATAGGATCAAATAGTTTTTTGCATTTTTTACATATCACACAGCAATCAGGTGGAGTCCATAGCTCAGTGCTGATGGTTATAGTGTCATGGCTAGGAATTTAAAGCAGGACAGATGGAATTTCTTTCATTTAGGGAATCCCGAAAGTCTGCAAGAAACATTTGACATGCTCAAATGGTTTTTATGAATAGAACACTGTTATCTAACAAGAAATTTTGCCACTTCCAGAGCAGAACTCAGCTAATATAAATTAGTGCAGGCTTTCCTGCAGGAAGTAAAAAATAAACATATCCTGTTAGAACTACAGGGGGAATTTCATGTAGGCAAAATCTAATTACACAAGATGGAGTACAGCCAGTGACACCAAGCCGCACACTCTTTTGAAATGTGTTGTAGAATTTTTTTTTAACAGTTAAGCTTTCTCTGGGCCTTCCTTTTTATTCATCTGAAATGCTCATTTGTGTGAAATCAGTTGTAATGGATATAATGAAAATTTACACAGGTCTTGTATAAGTGGATTTAACGGCTAGAGTCTGAAGTTTAGGTTTGGCCAGCATCAGGCCACAAAGGCACCTTTGTATAGTGTCAAATTTTTTTTTGCAGAAACTGGAGACAAGTGGCAATAAAAATTAAAGTGTTGAGACTGTCTTTTAAAATACTTCACACACTTCATAAATAAAGTTCTGTATTTTTAGAATATTAATAAAACTGCCCTACTTCTGTCCCTCCGGTTTTAAGTATTCATCCTGTCCCTTTAAAGCAGTGACCCCTAAAAAAGGGAAGCAGGCAGAAAGCAAAGCCAGTAATAGAGCACATATCCTGAAGAAACAAAACCAGAAAATGACTGAAATGCTCCTCCCCACCCCCCAAAAAAAAAACCTGTTCAAAGCCTACACGGCAAATTTCAAAACATCACTTTATGATTGCATGTCTGTGTGTGTGTGTGTGTGTGTGTGTGTATCTCCCATGCCAACAAAATGACATTGGATATTACATGTGATTTCCACATTGCCCAGAGGTATAGGTGGCTCACTGAGCCCGGTGCCAAATTCTCTGAATTCCTCATGTGTTCAGTGGCAAGCAGTGCTGATCATGCAATGGTAGTAGTGGTGCTCTGTACCAAGAGCTGGCATTTCTACTTGTCTATGTTTTAATTCCTCATGCCTTTGGGGCAACTCTGCTGTGAAAAATCTTCATTAGCCTGCCACTCAAAGGCAGAAAGAACATCACGGTATACAATCAGAAAGAGAAGAAACCCAGGAAGAGTGAGTATAGATGCAGCCACCCTTTGTACAGACAACTCTTTAGTTTATGGATTAAGGATCCCAGGAAGAAGAAGGAAAGGAGATTGTCTGCAGGAGTATTTATATTCCACACACTAGTATCACAAAAACAGTGAGAAAAATCGATCAGCAATAGTAATTTTTGTTTCTCCAGTTTCTAGGATTTTTTTTAATACTTGGAGCAGTGCAAAGTCATGCCCCAGACGTTTCATATTACATTGACATATGGCTTGCTCATCACCACTTTTTGTCTTTCCCATTCCAAAACAAACAAAATTCTCTTCCATTTGCTCATAAAAGAAAATTTGTTCACATCCACATTACATGTGGAAGAGACTCCAGCCAGAATGATGCCTGGTTATCTCTGCAAAGCCAAAAAAACCCCCAAGAGTGAACTGATTTTAATACCCAGACATGACAATAGGTATTTCAGAAGTTCGTCTCCGTCAGCTTCATCTTGTTCTGTGTTTGAGATTCTCTCTTTTTTAATTGGATTCTGTAAATACAGCTCTATCTGATAACTAACTGTACTAAATTATCTATATAGACAAAACAAGTCCATAAACTAGTTTTGTTTATGGACTTTGGACATTTATAAACAATGTTATAAAATCAAATACATATTCAAGTATCAAAAAACCACTGAGTTTTTAAATTTAGAAATTTAATCCATACCTTGCTATCTTCATCAGGAAGGTATCTTCCCATTGTAGCAATCTAACTCACATATATATTTCCAAGATTAAATTCAGTTAGTAAAAAAAAAAATTTAAAAATCGCTTTTTTTACATACAAAAGTACTATTCTGGAACATGTACTGTTGGGATAAGGGGCATAGTTAAGGTAATATCTTGGGAGAACTCTAGGCAAAACCAGAAAGCAAAATTTGGACCAGAACACTCCCTCTGTTCAGAATTAGTTTGAAACAGAGTATTTTTATTCAGGTCTCTCTGGAAATCCTTCCTGTAAGCAGAAAATCTACTCTTTGACTAGCTTCTAGCACTTCAAAGTCTGGGCTCGTGCCACAGGATGAAATAGCTATTGAGTGAGAAAGGGAGCAAAAGCTTTCTGAGGCCACCTTGCCAACATGACTCAAAACAACTATGAAGGGACCGTCTATAAAGCTCGAAAGTTAAACCTCCCTTCACACAGAATTTCTTTTTTTTGCCTTTCTGCTAAAACTACCAGAAAGCATCATTTAGTTCTTTAGAGCTTCTGGCATCTCCAACAAGCCTGAAACCAGCAATCTGCCTTTTGAACGGCAATGATTTTTTTCACATTTTTGCTTACTGTAAAGATTTAATACAATGGGATCTATGAATACTTCATATTTGTTTTGAATATTAATTGCCATAACAGGAAAATTATTGTGCTGCACAACCATTGTGTGGCCAGACAGTAGAGAAAATGTTTCCACAGTAAATAAGCAATGTAGCAGACACAGGTATGCCTGAGTTTATTTCAGGTAATCAAGTGATTAGCTGTTGTTTGAACTCCTGAAAGGAAAGATGCCATCACCAACAATGCTTTCTTTTAATTTTTCTGCCAAATAAATAGGTATGTACACAGGAGATTTCCTCTAGTACCAGAACATCTGTATTCAGAGCACGAGATAAACAATCAGTCTGTGTTAGCTGTCAGAGATCATTAATGCAAAATGGATAACAAAAGAAAAAAGAAAGCACTGGATAAATGGGGAAAACAGACTGTGTATGTGTTTCTGTTTAAACATTTGCCAAGCAGACCTCACCTACATCGTAAACACATACATGACAGAAAAAGGAGGGAAAATCCATTTCATGAGCAATACTCAGTTTTGGATGTTTCTTTAATGGTGTGTTTATCAAAATAATTGTATTTGCGCTTATCTGCAGAGTTTAAAGCTACTATTCATATTTTAAAAACCTCTTTCTTGTTAAAAAGGTAGTCATTTCAAAATCCCACAGCATGAAACCTGTAATTTTGCCCACATTTTCTCTGCGTCTTGTGTCAGCTTCTCATCTTTCACATGGTTGGCTATTTTCAGCATTAAAATATGTGTAAATTACTACTTTTGCAAGAGATATTAGCAAGTCATTAATGCTAGTTAAAGAGAAAAAGTAAATATGGAAATAAGAATATTAAAAATGCTGTCTTCCCACAGTCCCTGAATGCAAGAAGTATTCAATTTTTAAAAAAAAATTCAAAGTATTTACATGAAACAAACAACTACTGCTCTCAAATGCAATACGTTTTGAGGAAGGTATTTGTGTTAGTAGATGTTATGCTCCATCACTAAAATATTTTTAACCCTATTCTGAGACTGAGTTTAAAAAAATATTAGCAGTTATTACAAAGGGAAATCAGCATTCTGAGTCTTTAGACATGTATCCTGAATAATAAAAAAGTTGGGTCTTTTGTTGTGTAGAAAAGCATTGCCAAAATTTTTTAGAGTTTTTGAGTGTCAGAGCAATATGATGGAATTAAAAGATGAACTTGGAAATTAAATCCTAAGGGGAGTTTTAGGTAGTTAAAATTATGTGGTGATGCTGGCTTTGATATTTTTATATAAATCTTGATGTTTCTTCCCTATAGATCATCACTTTATTAAATATTATTTAATAATCTTAAACATTATTATTGAAACTTGTCTCAAAGTCATCAAGAGCTGTATTATCAATTAAGTCAAACCAGTGCTATCAAAGTGCCTGCTCTTTTCAGTTTTGACAGAAAAAATTCAGGTGACAGAAATTCAGTGTAGTATGCAATCTGCTAAAATGTATTTACCAAATTGTTAAAAACAAGGCATATACCAACTGATTTCTACCCCTCTGATATTATTTTACTAGTCTAAAAGGCTTGAACCTAACATGAGAGGCGTCTTACATGTTTTTTATAATGGCCAGTGAATCCGTAGGAACTGAAGGGAAGCTGAAGTATTACAGCTGTTCATTCTGAGAGAATGAACAAAACAAATGTACCATGAAAAGGATGGATAATAAAAACACTTCTGTCTGTGAAACTCACTTCTTCTGAACATTATATAAACTTACTAAGTCATAATTGTTATTTAAATAGGGAGATCCATGTCATTTCCGGGGAACAAACCACCAATAGTCTCTGTGAAGCTTCAGTCCATTAAATACAGAGGAGATTTATACTATAATATAAATATTATAAAAAAAAAATTGTTAGTATCCTATTGTGCAAAGAAAGTATATCCTTAACTCTGACACCAAATCCAGTCACAGTGAGAAAGCACTTAAAACACAAGGTTCTTACAATGTAATTGAAACAAAAAGAGTATCAGCACCATAAAAAAACGAGTAGAGTGTATAGGGGTAAGTATTTTGCACAAAAAGAGAACATTCAGTGGAAGCATTGGGTATCAAATTTTGAGCAAATGGAAGCCACAACGTACTTCTCAAAATAATGTATAATTATAGTGTGGAATCCATTGCTACAGGACACTGTAAATGCCAAAACTATAAATACATGGGAGACAGGTCCATCAGGGGCTATTAACACACTAGATGCAACCTCCAGGAAGTCTCTAAAGTTCTGACAGCCAGAGCTGAAAGGGTATACCAGGGAAAGGGTAATTTTATTTTTCTCGTGCTTTAAGCATTCATGTAGTGGTCCTTGTCAGAGGCAGGACACTGGGCTACAAGATCTATAGGTTTGCTGAGGTATGACAAATCTTAGTTCTTTTGATGCAGAAACATATCAGTGAATGGCTGGTTTCAGGTCAAGGAAAAAATAAATAGCAAGAAGCTTGGCTCATTGTGGCCTGGAAGACATCACCTAGAAAAAGAAAACCATGTAAGAACAGAACCTTAAATGAAACTATATATTCACACAAGGTACTTGGTCACTCAAAGTCATGGCAGGTTAAACTGAAGGAGTTCATCGTATCAGTAATTCAGGGGAACCCATTTAAGTTAATGGAATAAGATGCTGATGGAAGTCCTACAGAAGCACACAGTAAAAATCAATCCAAATGAAAGGTGGAAGCATTTTTGGGAAGTAGGATATCAAATGACACACTGGATGGCTACATGGGTTTTGGATTAAGATCAGGAGATAAGATGGAGTAATGTTTTTTTATAATAAGAAAGAAAAAGTCAGAAAAATAAAAGAAAAAAAAGAGAAAAAAAGTCAGGTGAAATCAGCACATAGTCCTTAAACATTCTTAATTATACCATAAAAGAATTTTGAATTTTGTAGTGTGCAAAATTCTCGCATTCAAGACATATTCCTTAAAGCATATCCAATGTCTAGGACCACTTTTATCACCATGATATGTTTTCTGTATAGCGTGCAGTGTTCTGCACAGGTACAACTCCATGTGATGTAACACCTTTCACAGCAGCCTATATTACAGTTGGCAAGTGACATTAAAGTAGATGATTATGGGCATTTTTCTACAATATAAACCAGTGGAATAAGAAATGCTTGTTTGGAAGACAGGACATGAAAATGCAGCTCAGAGGCAGCTTTTAAGTTTATATTAGGCATTACAGGTTATAATGCAAGTCTTTCAAACAACAAATTGTTCATTCAAGCTCAGTAATTACAGTTGCTGGTACTTCAGGAATGTCACAAACTAAAAGTTACATAATAAAGACAGAACTTAATTTTCTCTGTGGTATATCAGAAATCCTTTACCTGAATCAAAGTGGTACAGAAAACTATTTCACTTTTGAAATATTTTGCAGGTAAATTTTGTTTAATGGTTGGTTACTAATCTGTCTAATTTAAAAGTCATTAAAGCCTGCCTGTTTCCTCACTGGTCAGCCTACTTATTAAGGATTGTTCTATTTGCATAATGAATGGTTACACAAATGAAATTATTGAAGTGTACAAATATCACTTGAACCAATACTGGCAAAATTATTAGTATGCAAATTACAACAGGAAGATTAAGTGTCTGTACCAAGTCAGGGAATCCATTTCAGATGCAGAATCATACCCTAGCACTGCAAATGCTCAGAAAATCTTCCATCTGCCCAGGGCAGAGGGTGTGGTTTTGGTAGTTCTGGCTACAGACAAACACTTGGATATGAATAAAGGCAGAGATGACTCTGGCTTAGTTTGTAATAACAAAGAGCCAAAAGCCACAAAACTATAGTTCCACAGGTTATGCGATGAAAGATTTAATGCATAAAAAAACAGGAATTCATTTTCATATCTACCAAATGTGCTGTGCTTTCAGAAGGGGGTGAAGAAATGTATTTTTCCATTTTGAAAGATGAAATTTCAATGCAGCACTTTCAAAATTTGCAGGTTTCTGTAGTACAGAATTCTCTCACTCATGGGACTGTTGAGCTCTGTAGTTCAGTTACACAGGTGAAGCTACTCAGACTGGAAAGATGAAAGTGTAACACTAAATTCACTTCAAAAGTGGATGTATGACTTAGTTCTGAAAGTGCTTTGGAGACTTTTCCAAAAGAAGGTTTTCTTGATGGGAAGATTTCTTTTAGATGATTCAGAAACATGCAATGTTTCAGATAAGTTTTAGGACTCTGCTCCATACTGTTTCAGAAGCCAAACTTCATCAGACAATCTAATCTTAAGTGTCTAGCAATTAGTCCAGTGTTTCCACACTGGGTAAACATAATTCTTTTGTATTTTGTATTTTTGTTAATATGAGAGGGGCTGTATTTCCAAGAGTAAGTCCTTCAGCAGACACACTGACTGACATTCCAGTTTCAGAACAGGGACTTCTGACACAAATAGTTCATGGTTTCCAAGGAAGCTTACTGCTTGTGCTCAAAACATCTGGGAAGTATGAAGTTGCAAAACTATGGCAAAAGAAATTAATTTCACCCCAAAAACTTATATTATTCAGTCTCAGACTTAACTGGAGACAGTTTAAATAAATGTCAGAGCAAAATATCCCACCCCACTCTCTCAACAAAAGGCAAACTACAGCCAAAGGGCTTGATCTGTGCTAGAAACAGCAATATTCAGGAAGAAAGTTCTCACAAAATCTTAGTCTTTATTCTAATCTAGTTTTCTCACCACTGTTCTTTTTGTGCCTCTTCTATTCTTTGTCTTTCATGTACCTTTCATGTATTCTTTGTCTTTGTATTTCATGTACCTTTAACTGCATTTTAATTTTCACACCTCCTATGCTGTTTTTCACTCCTCTACTCATTCTTAGGAGGTTTTCACCATCCTCTTGTAACCCTAACATCCACTTTGTATTTTCAAATCATCAAAAATGCATTTTTCCGTCCATCCTCCAAACAACCTATCTTTGTAGGTTTGTACTTGAAAACTGAAGTGGGTAACAAGTCAGAGATTCTGCTTTTTCTCTCTGTTTTTGCCTCCTTAACTGCTCTGTAGTTCTTGTTGCCGTTTTGTTACTACTTGTGAAAAGGTACACAAACATATGCATGGAGAAAATACAAAAAGGGAGGTTTTTTTTAATTTACAATCAAATTCTTGGTTTACAACTTCTTTGTACTGAGGTCTCCAGCTAAGAATGATTCAATGAAAACTAACTGCCTATAACTAGCAATTTCTACATCCTACATCAGGTAAAGCAAGAGTAGTTTGTACTTAATAAAACAGTCTTAGATTCAAGCTGGCAAGGTTAATTATGTGTGCATTAATGGTGATGTTAATGGTGAGAAAGCTGAACAGAAAAGAGCAATGACATTGTGAATTAATATAGGAGCAGATACTGTCTGCCTGTAAAGTTAAAAAAAAACCCTCTGTTTTCCCCCAAAACTCCCCCTGTTGTAATTTAATGAAAGGACTGTTTTAAAAAATAATGACTTGTTTGGATGCCATATCAAATTATGTTTCCAGTTCAGTTATAGTACCATCAAAATTTTTAAGCTGACTACATACAAGTTGTTTTTTTGTGTATGGGGTCCAACAAGCAAAAGTCTTAAAGACTTTGCTTCAGTTTGAGCTACAAATGCACAGCAAACCACATAGCAAAAAGGTACAATAAAAACTGTTATGTGCTTTGCGATTTCATGTTCTTTGTACAGTTTTGTTTCCTTAGAAAGCATCAGGGGTTACTTTTCAGTTTTTTAGCACATAGAAGTCCCATCTTCTGGGATCCGCTGAAACTGAATTATGTGGAAGACCACAGTTAAGTAACTCATCTTTTAATTTCAGTTAAATTTTTGACTCAGATATTGCACAGCCTGTGAGGCTTTGCCTGGGATGTGGGGGAATGCTGGAAAGCTTCCAGTCAAGTCATGGCTCATTTCTAATGCCAGTTCTCATATCCAATACTCACACAATTTGCTTTCTCTGCTTAATAGGAGTCTTATCTCACTGGACTCTGCTGAGTGGACTGAAATGTTAGAAATTTGTATCTGTTCATGTTACAGATCTCCAATCCTCCTGCCTGGATGCATTGTCAATATATGGTTCCTGAGTTTCTCTAATGTAAGCGTTTCAGTTTTAACTTTTCAAGCACCTTCCAGTGGGCTTTTAGTGCTCTACAACAAAGGTTGTCTGAGACCCTTTTTATTTGCTTTTCATAAAATGAGAAGATATTTTGTGGAGCTGGCTGCACTCCAGTTACACTTCTGTTGAAATGGTTTCACAGGCACAGGAACTCTTTCCTTAGCAGCACTCCCAGCCCCACAGTAGAGCAGCTGGCAAAGCACGTACTCAAACGCTGTTGAATGCTAACAAGCAGCCTACTCTGCTCCAGTTTGAGCATGGACATCATCAGACATCTCCCACCTCCCTGACAGAAAAAGCAGCCAGAATTCAGCACCTTCCCCTGTAGGTCCCCTTTGCACTTTCTCTGGGTTTTATATATATTTAGGTATTCATCTGGAGGAGATAGAGGCAGCAACAGAGAGTAACATTATTTTATGGCCCACAGTCAGAGCACTCAGTTGGGAGGTGGGAGAACAGTGTTGAAGCTGTATGGATTAAAGCAGCTTTTCTGACACTGTGGATGGAAGAGTTCAGTGTCTGTGCCAGTCACTATAACATGCTTTCTAATTTATTGTGTAATGTCAAGAATATATGGTCCATGTTATTTTCTCCTTTGCCAGTTTGGCTGTCAATTTCTCTTTCTTCTAGTTTACAGGTCTCAGACAATTTTTTTGTATTACATTTAAAAATGTTGCCCATGCCTGAGTTGACATCAGACAACTTTGGACAGGCTACAGATGTTTAGAGATGCTACCCAGTCCACCTGCTAAGCAATGTGGAGGCAGTGCCTAGGTCTTTTGGCAGGCCTTGTTTTTTTGTCACTGTGACTACCCTTGGGTCCTTTTAAAACAGAATGGAGAGGAGGTTTATTATTGCACACTTGTTCTGCATTTTAAAAAAGATTAAAAGTATTAGGATTATCCATGAATTTAAACTAAAATGAATAGTGGATAAACAGAGAAACTCATCAACACTGAAGTGCCATGTAACCTGATCATTATCATAATTCTTTTAATCCTACTACTTCATAGTGTGTACTTATGAGAACTTATTCTTTTGGCAGCTTCACTCTTATCTAAAAAAAATGGCTTGACTTCGATGCCAGCTTTTCTTTCCACTACTTCTCCAGACATGCTCCCTCTTACCCACAAGTACCAAGTTTTCTCCTCCACCTTTTTGCCCCCTCCCCTTTGTTCAGACAACAGTCTTCATGTTCCTATTCACATGATTTTCACACAGCAATTAGAGCTCACAGGAAGAAGATTCACAGAAAGCTGTTTTTCAGTGAGATTATTTTATGAACAAACTCAGCCTGTACAGCTTTTATTTAGCACATTTCAAACAGTACTCTGAACTGCTATGTAAGAGGAGCCATATTTTATCAACTTCCTGTATTTTTATACCAGAAGTTCCAGCAGAGCTGACTGGGTTTAGAATCTAGAGCAGGATGATCAGGTTCTAGTAATTAGTCACAGAACGAACTTTTAGCCATTTGTCAAACAGCCCTAGGCAGCTGCAGATCTTGGGTTCTCTCCTACAGGAAGCAGTCCTCTTCAAATCAGTGAACAGATGGGTAATCACCTAACTGTAGCAACCAAGGGTGACCCTAGCTCTACATGACATCAGATTCAGCTAGATGTAATTATTACCCACTATTACAGCATCTCTTATGGCATGCAAATTCATAAAGAAGTTGGTAGCACAATCTTGTGAAATTTCTTGGGCATACAGTTAACTGAAATGAGAAGCTTCCATTAGAAACATGGATTTTTTTAGTTCTTCTCATCTCACATCATGCTTTTCTCTAAAAAACATATGAATTACCATCCTGAATTAGTCTAATCATCCATGGAGAGTAGCATCCCCTTCTACATGATGTGTTTCTGTGTTAGAAACTTCAGAGAACTCTGCAACACTAAGTGTGTAACAACATGCCTTCAGTGAGGTTTATTCCACCACAACAAAATTGTCAGCTAAGTTATGTTATAGAAAAGCTGGTACCTGCTTCCCCTGTGTTTAAATGTAACAGCAGTCATCATTTATAGGCTGGGACATCTGTTCTAAGTACCTATGTAGGGCAAGAAACTTTTAAATGGTTCAGACACATTGCCCAAATCCACCCTAAGTTCTAGGCTTTGATCTCCAAAGTATTTCACAGATCATTTTTTAGAACATTGCTTACACAATTCAGCTATAAACTCAGCTACACTTAACCATGGCCCTGTTACAGCATCCAAACAAAGCTAATGAGATTTAAAACCTCTGAGCTAAGATGACTTTTTGGCAGCTTTGTAACAATTTTTCCAAGAACGCAGGATAACTCCAGATTTTGGTTATCTTTAGGGAACATTGGAAAACCTTTTTTTCATGTACATTACTTTATTGCAGGTCACACAATACTTTTGACTTTTTTTTTTTTAAATCCCAGGTTCTATGTTAATAGTTACATGGGCACATCAATCTTAATCTATTTATTTCTTTAAGGAGACTTGAGCATGCACATCTATAGAGCAAGACTTGTAAGCATGTACCATAAAGGATCAATCTGTAAGAAAATCTCTTAAAGAAATGCAAACCAATTTCTTAAAATTTCATTAGTTTACACACCCTTCAACATGGTTTCATGTATTAGATGAGATATCAGGCAAAACTGAGTTTTTCTGACATGATTTTTTTAACTACAGCTACAGTTTCTGAATGTTTGGATTGCTACTATTAGTATACGATAATTTTTTTCATCCTAGGGAGAATTACTTTCACTGCATCATTTACCTCCTTGGCCACACTAAGCACATAAAATTTTAACAAGTCTTACCCTTTAGCTCCTAGAAATGTACAAACATTTTTTGAGTACTTCTCATACCTGGATGAAGAAAATTTATTTCTCTTTACACCTAAGAAAAGCTACCTATTCAGTTTGTCATTCACTGCTTTTATATTTGTCTTGTCTGTCATACCGTGTTGCTCACTTCCTTTTCCAATTACACATCACATGTCTTGTGATATTTAAATATCTGCTACTAAATAAAATTTCACTATTCCTCGTGGTATGAAAGGAACACATTGTACCAATTACAGAGCTTTCTATGAAGAAATCTAATTATAAAAATACAAGGCCTAATTCAAAGCCTACTTTAGTACATGGAAATACTTCTGTTGGCTTCTTTGGGATCAAGTCCATATTCAGCAATGTTTAAGTTGAATAAGAAAAGACTTTATTTCCAGTTAACAAACAATTCATGGGCATACCGAATGCAAAAATATATTTACATTATCTCTACATACTCCTAAAAAGCATGCAAATTGACCACTTTGGAAATACAGTGTTTTAGCAGAGCAAAATGTTTACATGAAAATTCATATATTCCTATATACTATACAGGATTTTTACAGATAGCATATGGAATGAGGAAAGAATTTCCTCTGTGAACATCACACGATGGGGATGTGAAAGCTTCTTTGGTAAACACAAGCATTCTTCAAGTTAAAATTCCTCATTTGATAACTTCCTACAACTTTAATGTCTATATTTCTAAAGTGGTCAAATAGCCACAGGCTATACTTGGTTACTAGTGGGCATTTCTGCCTCTTTGAAAACTTGTATTTATCAAGAGACCCAAACACAGAAATTTTCTCTCTTTCTGCCCCTCGGCAGGACAGTGGAAGCAATGGGACTTGCTCCTGTTTTGCATTGCCTGTTTCCTGAAAGACCCAGTGAGGAAGCCATTAGTAAATGGAGCTGGCAGAGGAAGGGTTTGCTTTAGTCAATGAAAAGACTACACCTAGATCCAGCCTCTGTGCCTGAGACAGCTTGCTGTGCAAAACAAAAGTCTCTGTGTGCAAATTCCCCCGTCAAACACTTTCTTTCTCCACTGTGTGAACTCAGTCTGGCTGGGAAATTGCCAGAGCTACCAGCTGAGTAACTCAGTAGAGGAGAGTTTGTTTTGTGGAAAGGAAGAGGACCTGTGGCTCCAGCCTATCTTAGTGTAGGAGCTGAAAATAAACCACAAATACTGACAAGTTTTCCCTGTTTTCTCCCTCCGTAGAAAGAATTACATTTGCAGAATATTATCATTGACAGGAATGGGATCAGAAAAGCATTTCCAAACTTTTTTAAATAGAGAAAATCCACTGAGTAATCACTAGAGCAACTAAAGATTGTGGAGGTGATGCCAGCTATAAAACATGAATGTATATTTTGAAAGCCAGCCAGAATAATTTTTAATATCCTTTCTCAACCCATGTGGCCTCTAGATAAAAGAGAGACTTTGCTTTGAGTATGTGTCCTGAATGCAAGCAGAGCATGTGTCATTTAAAAAGAGAGATGAGCTTAATGGAGTAAATTTTTGCTAAATTCAATGTTATTTCAGAGGAGAACTTTGCATCTTGGGCCAATTCTTTCTCAACACACATTCATGTTTATTTCCAAATCCGTATTTTTAACACAGCTGGCTAATACTGCCTTCCCCCAACTTTATTTAAGGAAAGCTAACCAAGTGTTTTCTTGACAATGTTAACTTCCCTTTAACGTAAAAACTAGATCTCCAGAAAGCAAAATCCTTTCTAAAGGCATCGTAGCACATTGTCAGAAGCAACATGCTATCAAGATGAATTGTTACCTTATGACTTGAGCATCCAGAACCTTTTGTGAAGTAAGTATGAGTGACAAAAAAAACAAACTTCCAGTGCAACTATTGAAATCCCATATAATAGACACTAACAAGTTTCTTGAAAGCATGCCTATATGTAAAATTATATAAATACTTCAGTGTTAATTAGATGTGTGCATTTGATTCACTGTAATTCATTAGACTACTCAAAAAAACAAGCCAAAGAAACAAAAATGTAAAGACTGTGAAATCCAAGTATAACAGAAATAGTCACAAATTATGTAAGACAACATTCCCTTCTTGCAAAAGATAAAATACAATTACAGGAACAGAACTATACACACTGTGAGCAGAACTGAGGATATAATTATCTCGTGTAGAAATTCATAAGAAGATTGCTTCCAGTTTTGATCCAGGATTCAGTTACAGCACATTCCCAAATGGACTGCTCTTTTCAAGCCTCTAGACTGAAGTTGTTCTAATTCCTCTTTCTAAAACACAAATCAGTGCTTTAGTTCTCATTTTTCTGCGTCTCTCATTCTATGAGTTTAACATTTCAGTCTTCATCACTATTTCAGCATAAATGTTGCATTATACTGTAAAACAATGAACAGCAGTAATTCATACACAGCTGCATTATAAAGCAAACATTATTTCTGTATGCTATGAATTTCTCAAAGAAGACCAAAATTACTCAGCTGCAAAAATCCACTGTACCTAAGCAATTTAAGAACTGACTGTTTAGGAGTACTTTTCAAAAGAAAACGAGAACATATTAATGTGATAGAAAAGCTTGCCTAGTAGAAAAGACCCATTTATAGTAATGGAGATAAAGAGATTAATTGGCTTACAGTGGTTACTAAAAGCCAGTCAATGGAATATCAAATCTCTCAAAAATGGAGAGAGGAAAACGGATTGTAAGCCATCAGTGTTAAATTAATCTTTTAGACTGTAATGACTGACAGACATGTCTAGCCTAAATGTCCTTGGATAAAAATCCAAGACAAGTTTTTCATAACCTGTATACAAAAGGCAGGGAAATCTGCTCATGTCTTTCCTTTCTATTGCTATCTATTTATGGGTGACTGGCTTAAACTCCTGATAAAACTTCCAAAAAGTCAAGTGGAGTATTCATACTAATTTTCTGGACTGCAGATCACACTTTCAAGTATGCAAGAGTTCAGAGACTAAACTCTTCCGTCAGTTTTTCCATTCCCCCAAATCTATCTAATTTTTGATAAAAATCCACATTATGTCTACAAGATTCAACTAAACAACCTTGAAATGCATCACATTAATTTCTTACTATTCTTCTTAATTTAAAGAAGATGAAGACCAAGTTAAAAGCTTGCATACAGAGCAGCAGGAAAAGAAAAACTGGAAACACTGAACTATAAACTGAGAGTCAGGTGTATCAAACTGGGCTGTGTTTTACAGTAACTAGTTCAAAACATGAATGGAGGCAGACAGAAAATGGGAGTGCTAAATGTTCAGTACTGGATTAAAAGAATGCCTTCCAGTTTTAAGAAACATCTACTTTGTAACACAAATATATAATCTTATTCAAACAGATCCTAACTAACCACTGAATTTATCTCTAAATTCTGTCTGATCAATTTCTTCTCTTAAAACTGTTTTTAATGCCCATTCTCTTTATAACATTACATACATTTTCTGTCAGTGACTCTCTGTCTCTTCCATTCCTTATCTGAGCTAAAATACGGACTTGAACTTTTTCATATACAGCACCTTCTCTAGGTGTCCTAAAGAAGCCAGATACTAGGAAAACAGATTCTATTTGAGACTAGAAGGTATTTTTGGACTCCTGACAAGCCTAAGTGACATTGTTTTCAATAGGTAGATGTCCTGGGGTGACTTTATGATACTGGTATCCCCAATCGTCTGGTTTATGTTATATATTAAGTTCTGCACCTTTAAGACTGGCTTTGAGAGCAAGAGAGGGGGAAGAAGAAGCGCGCAGTTTGTGTTAAAGAAAAACATCACTCCCACACATCCCGCTCCTGGACTGTGGTGTCTGCAGCACGGACAGACAGCGGGACAGAGCTTCTCTCTGGCTTTTACTTAGTTTTAGCTAGCTGAGGCAGAGGAGTTCCCTGGACCTTTGTTTGTTTTTTTTTCCCAATTTTCTTGGATCTGTGCAAGCCTGCTCTGGACTGAACACCCAGCCAAACCCCGGGAGCTCACGCCTGTGGCCCACCGGGGCCTGGGCCTCGGCACTTTCCAGCGCCGGAGGGACTGATAAGAACCTGAGCGAGCCGAGCTACACCACATGAAAAGGACATTTTTTTCCCTCCCTCCTAGATTTGCCATCCCATCGAACAGCAAGAGGTTTTATTATTTAATATTACTCAATTTCTGTTAAATAAACAGCTTTTTCCACTTCTCTCTAAGGAATTTTTTCTTTTCCCGGACCAGTTATTGGGGAGAGGCATTTCCCTGGGGAAATCCCCATTTGGAGTTTTCCTTCCTAATTTGCCCTAAACTAAGACAGTAGAGAAAGCCAGCAGGTAACTTTTACAAAAAGAAACCCAGCTGCCATGCACAGACACAAATACTGTATTATGTGTGCACCT